>NW_027070455.1:62861-117225 GCF_002906115.3 Quercus suber
TCAGTTTTTGTGTTCTTTTTTTTTTTTTTTGGTTTTCACTGGGTTCTTTCTTTTGTTCTTCATTGGGTTTCTGGGTTCGGTTCTTCTTTCTTCTTCTTCTTCTTTTTTTTTCCTTCTTCTTTCACTGGGTTCGGGTTTTTGGGTTTTTTTTTTTTTTTTTTTTTTTTTTTGTTCTTTCAGCAGGTTCTTTTTTTGGCTAGGTTTCTTTTGTTCTTCATCGAGTTTCTGGGTTCAGTTTTTTTTTTTTTTTCCTCACTGGGTTCGGTGATACTCTATAAAAAAAAAAAAAAAACTACACCAAGTGACAAGTATGGGGCCCACAAACAGTGTGAAAAAATTGAGTGATGACAAGTGAGTGATGGTGCCAAATGGGTAGGGTATTTAAGTGATGAGTGATGAGTGATGAGTGATAAAAATTGAGTGACGGAAATTGAGTGACGGAAATTGAGTGATGAAAAAAGGGATCCAAACAAGGCCTTAGTGTTTGTAAGGCAAGGCAGACGGTAGTCGTTTTCAGTTTCAATAAAGATTGAAGTTTACCAAAAAAAAAAAAAACGTAAGCATTCTAGATATAGGATACCCTGTTCTAGTGGGTATAGTAACTATAGTTATAATAAATCTTTCCAAATTAGTGTGATTGATTTTTGGTAGGCCCTTGGACTTGAAGAAAATACTCTAGACCCCACTAGTTTTCCCTCCTCTCATCTCTCTAACCAAACGTCCACAAAAACAATTTTTTTCTATTCTCTTTTTTATCCTCCTTAAAATCTACCCAACCAAACAGACCCTAAGTAAAACAAACATGAACACGAGTATTTGAGAGGTGAGAGTTGAGACTAATCTAAATATTACTTCCATCCTCTATTGTTAGCCTTTTACTAGAGAATCCAATTTTTTTTATGAGAGCACCATGTAATGCATTGTCTTTTTTAATTTAATACGTACAAGTTTCTTGAACTATTCTCATTAAAAAAAAAAAATTAAAGAATTGTTTTTTTTTTTAAATAAATTAAATGGTTAGTTAGGGAATTATTTAGGTGATTTTTCAAAGAATACTATATTTAAAAATAGAAGCGATATTTAAACATTAAAAAAAAAACATATTTGTTATATAGTGTTTATCTATTAGAGGTTTTCAAAACATGTATAAGCCATTTTATGATTTTTAAATTGAAATTCAGGATTCCACTTACGATTCACATTATACATGATTCATGAATTTTGATAGTTTGATTAATATAAACTCATAAGCTTTAAAATTGGAAAACTTTTAAAACTAAGTTGTGAGAATATATAAATAGTCTATATATAAAATTCTGCTGAAAAACTGTGTATTGAGGGTTGAGGGTTTGCTTGTGCAAACTTGAATGAGTTGCTTGAGAGACCTACCAAGCAAGCCTCAATGGATGCCATATAACTTCTGCTTGACCCTTGACCCTTGACCCTTGAGATTGTTTCCGCGGCCTAAACGAAAGTCAATAATCCTACGCTCAGGCTCAGCAGCAGTGAGTTCAATACTCAATTTGGTTTCATAATCGAAAATGACCACGTTCACGTAAATGCACTAATTACTACACTAAAAGCATAATTATCAAAATCAAACCAAGTATTGAAGCACTGCCCCCAAAACTAAAAGAGTCAATCCTATGGAGATTGGAGACTACTGAATTTTGTCTTTGAAGTCCAGCTCACTATATGAGTCACTTTACTATTTTGTATTTCAATTGGGTTCAACGAAAGGCTAATTTCCACTACCCATAACTTAGCACTGATTTTGGACCTCAGGATTTTGTATAGGTAAATAAAAAAAATAAATAAATAAATAAAAACGAAAAAAAGGAAATATTCATATTATCCATTTTAAATATAAATAATCCAACCGTGGAACGAGTGGCATTTAGCATTTCATCTTTCTTTGTTTTATTATTATTAAACATTTAATCTACTAGGAAGAGGATCGTAGAGAAGGGGGGGTTTGGCACGTGCAAAAGATAAAATCGAGGGAGCCACGTAGCACGCCAGTCCAAAATCTGTCCTTCCCCACAAATACAAAGCGAAACCTCAAAGAGCATAGCATAGAGCACGCGTGCATTTGTTTTTGTCGGTGCAGACAATCCAAAAGCCAAAGCTCTCCCACGCCACGCCCATGAAAGGGAAAGAGCCATCGCAAAATACATTATTTCATCTCCAACGCTTCTCTTCCTGTCCTCTTCTCATTTATAGTATTCACTTTGTTGTCTCTTTCTTTTTACTCTCTTCTTCTACTACTACTACTACTGCTTCCGCTGCTGTCTCTCTCTTTCTTTTACACTCTCCCTCTTCAGTTCTCAATGGCTCACACAACCCAACTGCAACAACACCACAACAACTTCGACTACGACCCCGCTGGGATGGAATTTGAAATGGAGAGGCATAGGAAGAGAAGGAAGAAGTGGGAAGAAGAAGTTGTTGATATTCCTCTCAGAAGGGACCCTTTGGAGGTGTTTGGTTCGGACATCATGTTGAAGATACTGAGCTACCTCGACGCACGCAGCGTGGCACTCTCTCTCCTCGTCTCACGTGCCTGGCACGCCGTCTCCTCCACCGATCGTCTCTGGGCTTCCAAGGTCCTTCTTCCCCTTCATTTTTCGGTTTTTTTTTTTCTTTCTACTGGCCTTCCTTGTGATTTTAGATTCACTATGAAATTTTGACTGTTGGGTTTGAATTCTTTTGTGCTTAGTTTTGTTTCATTTCTGATGCCTCTTTGCCCAATTGGTTGTTTTAGACCCAAGGCCACAATGAAATTTTAATTATTGGGTCTTGTTTCTTTTTAAATTAGGTACGGAATCTTTGCTGATTTTGTTATATACTTTAGTTTTGTGATTAATCATTAACTTTGCTAGATATTGGGTTATGTCTAAGTGTGGTTTTGAGGTTAATTTGATATATATATATATATATATATTTATTTATTTAAAAATATAAAAAATAGCGGTAAACCCGAAACGGTATACCGGTATTGACCGGTATCCGAAATATACCGTACCGCTGGGCAAACCGGTACAGCCTCCGGTACGGTATTGACTCCCTTGATGGAGACTACTGAATTTTGTCTTTGAAGTCCAGCTCACTATATGAGTCACTTTACTATTTTGTATTTCAATTGGGTTCAACGAAAGGCTAATTTCCACTACCCATAACTTAGCACTGATTTTGGACCTCAGGATTTTGTATAGGTAAATTAAAAAAAAAATAAATAAATAAAAACGAAAAAAAAGGAAATATTCATATTATCCATTTTAAATATAAATAATCCAACCGTGGAACGAGTGGCATTTAGCATTTCATCTTTCTTTGTTTTATTATTATTAAACATTTAATCTACTAGGAATAGGATCGTAGAGAAGGGGGGGTTTGGCACGTGCAAAAGATAAAATCGAGGGAGCCACGTAGCACGCCAGTCCAAAATCTGTCCTTCCCCACAAATACAAAGCGAAACCTCAAAGAGCAAAGAGCATGCGTGCATTTGTTTTGTTTTTGTCGGTGCAGACAATCCAAAAGCCAAAGCTCTCCCACGCCACGCCCATGAAAGGGAAAGAGCCATCGCAAAATACATTACTTCATCTCCAACGCTTCTCTTCTTGTCCTCTTTCTCATTTATAGTATTCACTTTGTTGTCTCTTTCTTTTTACTCTCTTCTTCTACAACTACTACTACTGCTTCTGTTGCTGTCTCTCTCTTTCTTTTACACTCTCCCTCTTCAGTTCTCAATGGCTCACACAACCCAACTGCAACAATACCACAACAACTTCGACTACGACCCCGCTGGGATGGAATTTGAAATGGAGAGGCATAGGAAGAGAAGGAAGAAGTGGGAAGAAGAAGTTGTTGATATTCCTCTCAGAAGGGACCCTTTGGAGGTGTTTGGTTCGGACATCATGTTGAAGATACTGAGCTACCTCGACGCACGCAGCGTGGCACTCTCTCTCCTCGTCTCACGTGCCTGGCACGCCGTCTCCTCCACCGATCGTCTCTGGGCTTCCAAGGTCCTTCTTCCCCTTCATTTTTCGGTTTTTTTTTTCNAAACCTGCTTCACGGTTTGATCCCTATCACCAAGCAAGTTGAAACCTTATCCCACAATATTCTAAGGGCTGAAACTTGCTTCTCGGTTCGATCCCTATCACCGAGCAGGTGTGAACCCTATTCTAAAATTCTTACTAAAGACAGAAGCGCATTTCTCAGCTCAATCCCTACTACCGAGCAGGAAACCTTCCACCAAATTGTTTCTTAAAGATGTATGCTCCTAATGCACTTCGATCAAAAATTGACAGGTGAAAGGGTATCTTGGAACAGGAACCCAACTTTTGGTTATCAATGCCCTAAGTCTTGCTTGAGGGAGCCAACAAGTACTGTAAGGTTTCTGTGTACCGACGTGCCGACTAGCTCAACTTTTCTGAACGATCCTCCTTACCTGTTTATTAGGGGCATACTCATACACAGAAAAAGAGAAATATAGCAAAGAATCTAGCATATTACTAGGCATTTATAAATAACGATCAAGGCTGCTATTCGGCAAGTGAACCTTAATCAAGACTAAACATAGAAAATCAATTGTTTTTGTCACCAAAGCCCGGTAACATCAAAGTTAAACCCAGAAGTTAAATAACTGTTTAGTCACCACAACCCGATGATGTTGGCAATCCGACTCAAAATAAAAATTAAAATAAAGCAAAATAACGTGATGAAAAATAAGTTCGGCAATCAAACGGTAGGATCCCCGAGCTGTGTCTCGACCATCATCTCGAGAGGTTGACGCTCGGATGGAGGTGGTTGGAATTGAGCATTTTCACCAAACGGGTTGTTGGGGGGGTTACTGGTAGCCTCTATCCCGATCAGCTCCACGTGAGCGTCAATTTGCTCCACTAGCTCCTTCAGACTATCCATCTCCTCCTTATCGTTAGGCCCCGAAGGGTTTTGCACAGCTGGAGCAAAGTCTGGAAAGGGAATCTGGTTGGGATCCTTCAGGGGGGAGTTTTCATGCACTCCTAAGGCGTGCAGGGCAGCCATCCAGCCTTCTTGAAAAAAAATCTACCGAGCTTCCTTGACAACCGGCTCCACTCCCTTCTCGACGTCAGAGAATCCTTCCTCATACCATTTATTTTCACAAGCCTCCAAAACCACTCGCAAGACGGCTAGTTCCTCGGTTAAGGCAACATTCAGGCTCGCCGCTTCAGCTAGCTTCAGATCTGTTTCATTTTGTTTCATTTCTAGCTCCGCCGACCTTTCCTCTGCCAGAGCCCGAGCCTTCTCCATGGTAGTAGCTCTCTTCTCGGCGGCCTCAGCGGTTTTTGTTTTGTCTCTTGCTATTTTGGCAGCCGCCTCCCTGCCGGCCCTTTCCTGGTCAGCCTCATTAGAAAGGTCCTTCAACCACTCATTTAGGATGTGAGCTAACTAAGCAGCTTGATGAAACGACAACAATCAGCACAGCAATTTTAAGAAACAGTATATACGGCAATAATGGGAATGTGAGTAAAAATACAAGAGGTTACCGCAATAGTGTGCCACTGGAGTCTCCTCCCCATGGACTCTTCGGTCCCATCCGCAAAGATGCTCACATCCTCGGGCAAGAGGAGGCCATGCACCAAGCTTTGGGTGATACGACCCCTTTCTCCTTTTTCCCACACTCGAACGCTGGCATCAGCAGGGAGAGGCATACCATCCAGCTCAAATGTGGGCTGCCATGCCAATACTGGTTGAGAGGAAGATGCCATGTTTTTCCCTACTTGTACCAGTGGCTCCTGGTTAACAATACCCTTGATAGTTAGGGGGGAGTTCAGGTCTAAGCATCACTGGGCCTGGCAAAGGTCTGTTCGACGGACTGTTGTCTTTTACGGGTTCGTGTGGAAGGAGAAGGAGGATAAGTAGGGGGAGTCGGACCACGTCCCTGAGGTGGCTGCTACTGTGCGGTTGGACGTGTGCCAGGGATAAAGCAGCTAACTGTTAAAGTCTTGCGGGTCACCATTTCTTCACCTCGGACGGAGTGCGTTCTAGAAGAATTACTGGATTCTACGGCTACGTGATCAGCTTCTTGAGTGGGAGCCTCTTGTTCGGTAGGAACCTTGTGTTCAGTGGGGGCTTCACATTGAATGGCCTCGTGAGCTCGTTCTTGGAGATGTCGAGACGCTAGTTTGGCCGATTCGTCCCTTATAGGCGCAAGCTCGTCCGAGCAAGTGTGTCGGTGGCCAATATCTCGAGCTTCACCTACTGTGAACTTTGGAGGCAAGAAGTCCGCATGCCGAACATCAATATATGAGAGAAGGGGACTGTCTACTAAGAGAGCTTGGCCAAAGGCTGCCAAGTAGAGTACACAGGGTGTACATCGAGAATGAGATGGGACGCCCAAAGTTGCCCATCCCAATGAACAAAAATCTTGGATCTGAGTACAAAATTCAGGTCCCGCACATGAACTGTTCTAAACACTGAACCATCTGCAGAAGAATAGGAGCAAGTCAATGTCTAGAGAAGTAAAAACAGTTACAAAAAGAGAGGAGAAAAATAATCAAAGATTGGAACGATCCTACTTCGCACCGTGAGGGGGAGGGGGGATACCACCGGCAAACCAATTGCCGCGTACCCGGACGAATTCCCCAGCAGAATTTCTATTAGAGTCTAGTAGGCATGAAATTACCCGTACCCTCTTGTCTCTAACCTTTAAATAGTAATTGGACTTATTCTTTCCACACAAGCTGTACATGTGGTTTATGTCATGATGGTCTAATTGCAGACCAAATGTTTGATTTAACCTACTTACACAACTCACTACCCAGTAAAAATTGGGGGGAAGTTGGTTGGGACACAACCTGTAATATCTAAGGGCGCTAAGCAAAAGGGGGTCTATGGGAAACCTAACCCCATCCTCCAGAATTGACATCAACAGGAAAAAGGCAGTGTTCGCCCTTCTGTGGAGTGCGATTTCACTTTCATGGTAGTACATCACTTCCACATCATCGGGAACACTATAGTCTTGCCTAAAGGTGACTAGGGACGCCTCAGTATTCAAAAGGTGAGCATAACCCATCTTGAGGGCTAAGAATTAGAGGGAACTTGGAGAAAAGAAATTAAACCAGAGAAAAGGGAAGGAGACTTACTTTTGGCTCTAAGGGAGAAGTAGATTCTGCGTTGGTGAGCAAGTGCACAAGTGAGTGCTCGACAAAAAGAAATTTTAGTAAACAGAGAATGAAGAAGTGAAAAAATGAATTGAGATGGGCTATTTATAGAAGCCAGGGAAGAATGGGCATCGATCACTGAGCAATAATGGGGGATTAATTAGCAATAATGAAGAAAAAAAACCTTACAGACACTAAAGGCAACCGACACGTGCGCCTCGGTTCGCGAATTGATAGGTAATGATGACAGATGAATCAGGGGGTCAGACGCAACGCGCCTTTTGAGAAACGCATTAATGGACCTCTGAAATCGCCCAAAATACACCCATTGAGTTTCTTGGGTAACTGTTGCCTCTCTGGCTCCTTGATTCGTTCCCGAAAGCTGAGCACGAATCAAGGGGGCTAATGTACGGCCCCGTGATGTCCATGCCCCCTTGGGCCTTGGACTGTGGATCAATAGTATGGCCCAAGGGCCCAACCTTCGCCCTGCCTAGGATCCCAACCCAAGCCCACAAAAACTACGAGCCCCAGGCTGAGTGTTGTTCGGAGGCCTAAAGAGCGGGTAGCCAACGCAAGCTCACATCTTGCCTTGCCAACGTGGTCTCTGCTCGGCAAGTTGTCCCTAAGCAAGGCTGCGCTAGTTTGGTCGTACCACCCTTTACATGCCCGGCAGTGCCTCGAGGAACGTCCCTGCCGATCATATTTGAGGGAGTGGAAACCAAGTTCCAAAGCCACTCTCATCGCATTCCACTACCACCTAACCACCCACTTATGGTTAATGATATTGGACCTCACATTGCACTACCCATGAAAGCAATCATAGTCTCCCTACTAGTTTAGAGTTGTAAATATGAGAAATGAAGGAAGAAGAAGGGGGTTGGAAGGTTCCCAAAGGATTAGAGAGTAGAGAGAAAAGTGATTCAAAAAGCACGAGGGAAGGAGAGAGCAAGGAAGAAGAGAGAGAGAGAGAGAGGGCAACATTGAGTCTTTGGGTCGTGAACAACCCAAAGTAGGAAATCCAAGACCCATTTCACAAGTAAGTTGTGAGCCCAGGTGAGGTCAAGCCCAACGACCTAAGTTTGGTGCGCACAATGTCAAAAAAAGATTCATGTAGGAAAACAATATATAGTAAAATTTGATGTAATAAATGGTGATATTAAAATGATAATTTGGGTAGTGCATGGACAATTTAAAATAGGACATGATTTGACAACAAACTTGATTGTAGTATAAGGCTACAACTCCACTCAATAACTCTTTATTAGCTGTGAATTTCGACAAGTCTACTGTTGAATTGCATTTTCGTCTTATACAATCTATACTTGCAAAATTTTCAAAAAAATAAATATCAATAATTTTGTCATCAATCATATATTTAAATTTCAATTTTTTATAGTTTGAAATTATGCATAAAAAATAATTTTATTGATTGAATAGTTAATAATATCTGATTGGCGCAAATTTGACATGTGTTCTAAAAACAGTAAAAATAATGCAATACAATTGTTAGATTTTCAAAATACACAGTCATGTCAATTTTTTTTAGGTAAGAGTTGTAAAGTTAAGCTATAACCAAGTTTATAGTAAAATTTTTCCCTTTTAAAATAATATCAAACGTTGGATTTTGTGATACTTAACAATTGAGCTTTCTTCAAGATGGACAAAAATTGGTTGAATAGTTAATAATATCCGATTAACACAAATTTGACATGTATATAAAAACATTAAAAAAATACAATTCAATTGTCAGATTTTCAAAATACATAATTTTGTTAATTTTTTTTAGATGAGAGTTGTAAAGTTAAGCTACAACCAAGTTTATAGTCAAATTTTGCCCTTTAAAACGTTTGGATTTTGTGATACTTAACAATTGAGCTTCCTTCAAGATGGGCAAAAATTGATGGAATGAATCCGGCTTACTTGTGTGCAACGAATTTGCCTAATGCACGTAAGCTTGATGCATGATTCATCATGTGTAACGTGTGTAAAGATTGATTGTGGGTGTATTGATCTCACATTCGAGGTATAAAACCATCAAATACATGGCAATGTTTGATATAAAATTTGGAAATTTCTAGTACCAAAAATATGAGGTGTTGAATATTAACTCTGATACCATGTTAAATGGAGAATATTATCAAACGCAATGTGTTATACCATGTTGTGTATGCTAGAGTAGATGCGGAAGAGGAAGCATAGAATAGAAACATCAAGAACACGAGGGTTACGTGGTTCAGCCTTGACGGCCTACATCCACGGAGGAATCCCTTAAGGGCTACATCTTTATTGTATAAGAGTGTAGTACAATAACCTATGTTACAATGAACCCTAACATGAGTATATATAGGCGACTAAACCCTAGACTACTAGTACAAGCAGGAATGGGCTTGGGCCTATTACATTGGGCTAATATATGTTTAATATATATCTCTAACATGGGGAATGGAATCTTTCAAACCCTTATTGCTTTTGTATTGCAATGAGATCTAGGTGAGTTGAATGGTTATGAGAAGGGAGTAAAATTTTTTAGTATAGTTTGCCCGCACCGGTATAGTACTCATAAATATTTTTATAATTTTATTAAAATGATACATTGTGATTGAAGTCATTTTATACGATTTCACATCATTGACATTAGTTTATTACAGCTCCGTTTGGATCATGTTTTGGTGTTCGTTTTTCTGCGTTTTGCCTTTTTTTTTTTTTTTTTTTTTTTGACCAGTGCCTCTTGTACTGTTCATGGGACATAAACAGTGCATTAAAGCAAAGCTACAATGCTGAACAGTGTTTTCAGCAGTGAACAGTAACCCATAAATTATTTTTTCATTGTTTTCAGCAATAAGTTTTCAGTTTTCAGCAAAATAAGCGATATCCAAACATACTACGTACAAATCACAATCAATCTTGATAAATTGTGATTAAAGTCATTTTATATAATTTCAAGTCATTGACATCAGTTTTATTATGTACAAATCACTATCAATCTTGAAAATTTTGTGTAACTAGATTTAGGGTTATTGTTGAATGTAAAGCTAAATCCAATGGACAAAAAAAAAATCTACACACAACTCTCTCTTTAGTCTTGATCAATTTATGAAATATGAAAGACACTAGCCAACTTATCCAAAAGAGACATTAACACGTGATTGATACTAATTAAACATCAGATTGTTCGCTGAGATGATGAGGCAACAAAGGGCAAAACCCTGTGATCTACTAGGAATTAATTGATTGCAGGCATGAATTTTGGTGCAGCTATATATCCTTAATCAATATTCGTTTTCATCTCCTAATTGGCCCATGTAGCTTTCCTTGCATCACGACATCACAAAGAAGGCATGTATAATTGGGATGAATGCGAACAAAAATATATGAATTTGAAACATAGACAAGTTGTTTGTATATAGAAAAAATTATTTGTCGTCCTCCTCCCTTATCCACAGGTCTAGTCATTTACCAAAGATAATTTCAAACCAAAAAAAAAAAAAGAGCATACAAACAAACAAAAAAAGTGAGTCGTACGGATGAGAAACTTGTTCGCGTTATGTTATTGTAAATCATGATATTGTTGCCTCAAATTGTTCTTCATCACAACATCTTACAAAATATAAATAACAATTACTCAGCTTCCATCATAAATTACCAAAAATTCATCTTCAACCAAGAAACACAGGGCATCATTGAGTACGATGAGGTGGGGGCTTTCAATCCATGGAATCCAAAAACAAATTTGTAAGGGGTATGTATCCCAAAGCGAACATTATTGTTGACATAAGGATTGGGACGTATGTGTTGTTAACATTTAGATATTCACCCCACATATAAGGGCTTCCCCTTTATCACATCCAAGCGATGTGAGATCCTGTGGATTGCAAGCCTCTCATCTCATCGTACTCACACCCATCCACATGACTTGTACCTCTTGGCCTTTTGGGTCACTACAATACACCCCCCCCTTATAGGCACACATGTCCTCGTGTAGGAAAAAATGCGTGGTAAACCACCTCGCACCCCCTTGATAGGCACAGTTTCCTTATTGTGGATCTCAATCAAAAAAAGAAAAAGCACACACTCAAACAAAAAGAAAGCAAGTAACACCCATGACACAACTAATGCAAGCCTACACCTCCTTCACCAACTTTTCCCTCCATTTCACAAGCTACCATTTCACTCTCAGCAATTACCACCTTATTTCAAGCTTGTTGACTATAGCATGAGCTTCGCAGTAATTCACTCCCAAGCCCACAAGCAAGTGGATCAATCCACTCAAATCAATATATATATATATATATAAAGCAGAGATCTCATGTGAGAGTACATGAGATCCTATCATGTGACGCTCTAATTTTGTATTTAACATTTTATTTTTTACCTCTTTTCATTAAGTTTTTTTT
Organism: Quercus suber; assembly: GCF_002906115.3. Taxonomy (NCBI): domain Eukaryota; kingdom Viridiplantae; phylum Streptophyta; class Magnoliopsida; order Fagales; family Fagaceae; genus Quercus; species Quercus suber. Next base: position 74,401 of record NW_027070455.1, read on the forward strand.
ATTGTTACTCAATAGTTCACATTAACTTATTTTTACTATTGACTCATTAATTGCTTGATCCACTATATTAGATTATTAGTATTAAAAAAAAAGCAAAAAATTACAAAAAAAAAAAAAAATTAAGAACTATTAACCGCCACCTCCGTCATACTGGCCTCCCACTACCATCAAGCTGCCAAAACCCCTACGAATAATTTTTTTTTTCTTTTTTCTTTTCAAATTAAGGGCTTAGATATGAAGTATGTTTGGGTAATTTGGTTGGATAATTTTTGTTTTGGGTATCTAAGTAAAGAGAATATTTGGTGTGCAATGTAAAGCCATATTCTACCATGGTTTTAAATTATCTATAAGACACATGCAAACACACTTGCCCACACCATGTCTTAATGTCGCACTATTGATGAGTGGAAGAATGTAAGAAAGTTGGGCATGCTTTCATTTCATGATATGCAGTCTATGAACACAACACAATTTAATTGATTTCCATGGTCTTGTTACTCTTTTGCATTTATTTTTGTTATCATGATTTTTTTTTAATTAATATTACCTTGAGAATGCTACAAAAAAGTAGTGAAGCTACTAAACTAATTTTTAATATCTCAAAATCTATATGTTTCTTTACTCTAATTTAATTTACTTTTTCTTTATAATATATATGCAACATTCTCCAAAACCATCTTATATAAAATATCACAAAATAATTCGTGCATTACACAGACAACTTACTAATTACCCACAATGGTCATCAACCGAGCATATAATTTTCATCTTAGTTTCATTTTTCTATAATAAAATCGTGGATTTTATATTTCCAAACTTACCTTACATAAAACCTCCTCCTAAAATTACCCCTTCATCCAATATTAAACTTTATAACTCTCTAATTTTCTAGGCAAATTTTTCAAGTAGATGACCAAAAAGGTTGGATTGAATGAGAAAATTAACAGAAACAAAACTAAGAAATGAATTAATTGCGTTGTAACTCACCTCTCATCCCCTTAATGGGTACAATGTCCTCATTGTGGATCTCAATCAAAAAAAAAAAAAAAAACACACACACACACACAAACAAAAAGAAACCAACAAGTAACACCCATGACAAAACTAATGGAAGCCTACTCCTCCTTCGCGAACTTTTCCCTCAATTTCACAAGCTACTTTTTCACTCTCACAGCAAGTACTACCTTACTTCTCCCTCAATTTCACAAGCCACTTTTTCACTCTCATAGCAAGTACTACCTTATTTTCAAGCTTGTTGATTATTGCATGAGCTTCGCAGTAATTCACTCCCAAGCCCACAAGTAAGTGGATCAATCCACTCAAAATACCCACAATGGTCATCAACCTGAGCATATAATCTTCATCTTAGTTTCAATTTTCTATAATAAAATCATGGATTTTATATTTCCAAACTTACCTTACATGAAACCTCCTAAAATTACCCCCTCTTCCAATATTAAACTTTAAAACTCTAATTTTCTAGGCAAAATTTTCAAGTAAATGAACAAAAAGGTTGGATTGAAAGAGAAAATTAACAGAAATAAAACTAAGAAATGAATTAACTACGTACTCAAGGTTTCTTTCTCCATTACTGAGCCTCTTTTATGTTTTTTATTTAGGAAGCACGGATATGACACAATGACATGAGTAATTTCTGAAATATTATAACATAAAATTATTGGTACAACACAAATACAATATGGGTACGACACATATACAATACGGGTACGACACAATGATATAAGCAATTTCTGAAATATTATAACTTAAAATTATTAGTACTGACACAAATGCAATACAAGTATAACACATATATAATATCGGTATAGCACTCTAAATAAAACATCCGTGATTCCTAACTTTTTATTTTAGTTTTATTTGTTTTAGTAGCTACGCTCTTCTATGCTTTTTATTTTAGTTTTATGTGTTTTAATTGTTTCTTTAATGGTGAACAGTGAAGTGGGTTACGGCTGCCAACGAAGTTAAAGTTTTTAATTGTTTCTTTAATGGTGAACAGTGAAGTGGGATATGGCTGCGAACGAAGTTAACGAGGTGTTTGGTTTGTGTTTTCAAACAACTATTTTCAGTTTTTATACAACATTGTATATATTTTCATACACTTTTTCATTCACACGAATTTTTATAAATAATTTAAAATATCAATTTTTAATTTTTAAAAACATATACCAAACAGCCTTTAGCAAAGTATAATTATGTCAAACCACACGTGGGTAGATGCGTTGTTTTCTTCCTTTTACTTTTAATCAAAGCGAATCTTCTTCTTTTTTTACTTTTTTCTTGGTAGATACATATGAAGTTTTGATACGAAATTTTGGGGCATAAAGTGCCTTTTACTCTTTTAGGCCCCTACAGTGTGATGCACGCCATAGTAGTAGTAGTTGTTGTTGTTGTTGTTTTTTTTTTTTTTTTTTTTTTTTTTCTTTAATATTTTTTTTCTTCTTCTTGGGAGATAGTCCACCATGTTCGCCTGTTGAATACAAATCCAATTTGTCTGTTATAGTGACGCTTTTAATAGTTCATAAAGAGACTATTCTTAAAGACTTGGACAAGTGGGGGCCATCAACTAGAGAAGAATGCCATTTCTTTTCATTTTTCTTCGCCCACCTTTCTTGACATTTAATTCTTTGAATTTTTTCCCCTTATTTTCGGATATAACCTTCCCTGACTATAACAGAAATGGATCTTGCAATTATAATTAATAATTATGTTCCACATGCCTGTATGATAAAAATAAATTTAGATTAGAATATATTTGCCCATTAACCCATTTTTTTCATATTTTAATTGTTTTGAGTTCTCTTTTTTTTTTTTTAATAATAAGTTGAGTTATTAGTCCACCATAAATCAAAATAAATTGAAATTAAAAAAATATGTGTTAAATTGAAACTCACCATAATTCAAAATAAAAGTATTATGAAATGTTGTCAGATTTTGTTGTTTCTCTAGACTTTCTAGTTTGTTTTTGTCCTGACTTTTGAGAAAATCTATAACAACACGCACAAAAAAAAAAAAAAAAATGCTAAAATACAAATTGTACATTCTAAATTTGACTCTAACTTTACTTTCGTTCAATTGAATCCTCTAAGTTTAAAATTTATTCAATTCAAGTTTTTTGTCCAATTTTGTTAAAAAAAAATGCCATTAAATTTGAAATTAAAAAATTAAAAAAATATTTTTTTAATGGCAGTTTTTTAGCAAAATTGGACAAGAGATTTGAATTGAATAAATTTAAAATTTAGAAAACTTAATTCAATAAAAGTAGAGTTAGAAAACTTATATAAATTTCAGTCAAACTTAGATGACGTAATTTGCATTTTAGCAACAACAAAAAAATGAAAAAAAAAAAAAAAAAACTCATATAAGCTGATTTGGTAAATTGTTAATAGTAAATAAAAAAATAATATTAGTAATGAAGTCAGATAAGAAAAACTTGTCAATTCAACTATTGTAAAAAATATTACAAAATTTTGTGTGTTCGTAACATTTGCTCTTTTGTTATTGTTGGCGTTTGTGTTTATTTTTGGGTGAAGACAACAAGGCCAAGCTGACGGTGGTCTCATGTGTAAAGCTGAACAGTTCAAACAAATTGCAAACTTGATGACAGAGTAATCACTGTCACAAACCAAATTCACCCTTCGGCACTTTTCTTCCACTAGGCTGTCACCACCATGTGAGCATGCAAAGTGTAAATTCTTTCTTTCCTAATTGCAAGTAGCTAGCTAGTGGAAAACTCAAAGCGGCAGACAAGAGAAGAGACCAAGTCAAAAATTCAGACGCATACAGTAGTGATGACTGAACACTAAACCCTGGCCTATTGTGTTAAAAGTTTGAACATGAAGCAACTTTATTGACCAATCATCATCATCATATATGAGGCCCTTGTTTGTTTGTTTCGTTTGCTTCGTAGTTAAGTTTGTTCGGCTGTTATTACTTGTTCCTATCTAACAACAACAACAACAATGTGCCATTGACAGCTGCTTCACGTGGCAGATCAAACTCCACTAAGATCATAGTGTTTTTTTGGGGATGTTTTTGATGTTTCTTTCTGCTGCTGCTCCAATGGCGGCTCAGTTTTGACCACAATGCACGGATTCTGTACGCCTTGCAGAAAAGGAAGGAGCCATATATATCGCACAGCACAACAGTATGTGCTTGTAATTCAGGACAAAGTTTGGCTACCTATTGTTAAAACTCCTATTAAAAATTTAAGATTTTATATTTTGAAAATATAACTGTTGAATTGTATATTATTTATGTTCTTAATTTGTATATTAAATTTCGTGTCAATTAAATGTTATTTACTATTTGATTTAAAAACTTATTTTTTATACATAATTTTACATTACAAAAACTTAAAATTTAAACATTCGATTAATAGTATAACTATTAAATTTTAATCTTTCAAAAACTTTGTAAGCATAAATGATATAAGAAAAAAATGTAAATAAAAAGATATTAAATAACGTTATAATCATTTTGTTGCCAAGTTCTGTCCTTGTGTATATAGATAAATAATGTTTTGTCCACCACATTTTTAGAATAAATCCTAGGTGAGAAATTGTTATTTGGAATAAAAAAGTGATATCAATAGTGAGTTTTGGATTATAACTAATAATAATTTGCTACCTAAAATTTGTTGTGCAAAAATATTAAGAAAATGTCGTAAACGTATGATATAAATTAGTTGAAAAAATTATATAAGAAGACCCGTAATGTTTCACATTAAGCCATAATTTTTAGCTTCTATCAATTAAAGTCTTAAATTAGTAAAACCATTTTGATTTGAAGTATATATCCATCTTCCTTTGCTTTTTAAGAATCAAATCGTCTAATTTTTTTTTTATCCTTAAGCATGTAGCAAACTTTAAGTATTTTAAAATAATTAACATAGTTTCTTTAAGTGGAACTCTATTGCCAAAATTACAAAAAAGTTTGAAAAATACTATTCCAATTTAAATTTTACTATCAATAACTTCTAGAAATTTAAAATGATTTTCATTATTTATTTTATATTTTTTTAATAGTTTATCATATTATTTGTTTTAATAATACATTTTGGGTCTTGCACGTCATGTTTGTATTATGTGATTCATTAAGTATACTAAAATTATTAGTATATTTTAGTTTAAGTGAAACTCTATTACCAAAGTTAATGAAAAATTAAAATATTACTCAGTCTAAAACTCAATTATCAAAAGTTTCAAGAAATATAAAAAAAAATTTAGTTAGTTATTTTAAACTATTTTATAATCTATTATAATTTTTTTTTACTTATCTTATATTAAAGTAGTTTATGATATAGTTTTTACTTTAGTAAACATAGCAAAAATAATAAATAAAGGAATGTCATGTGCTCATTAGTCTACTAAATGATTTAAATTTTAAGGTTTTAAATTCAATTCACCTCACTATCAGTTCATGGGTTTCCAAGGTATTTCATAATCAAGGAGTAAAATAACTTGGCTAATGGTTGGGACGCAACCTCGTTTTATATATATTTATATATATATATATATATAATAAAAACTAATATAGGTCTAGAAGTTGTAGTTGAGCCAAAAGGCATCCCTTTATTTGTGCCAAGTTTCATGAAATTTTATCACATTCTAATTAAAACTTAATTACCAAAGTATTAAAAAATTCAAAAGATTTATTATTCTAAAAAAAATTCATAAACCAAAAGTCTCAAGAAAAATCAAAAGAAGACTCATTATTAATTTTAAACTAGCTAGTTTAATCATTGTAAGGGCTTGGGCCCCTGAATTGGGAATGGCCCACGTCACCAAAGCCCAACACAAAGGGAGGCCCACTTGGCTAAGGCCCATTACAATGCGGTTGGCCCATATGGCTAAAGCTAGACATGGAAGGGATGAGATTAGCTTGCTAACAAAATGGGCAAGTCCTCGATAATATAGAGTTACGCTCAAGCTAAGTTAGGCCTAACACCAAAGCCCAACACAAAGGGAGGCCCACGCGGCTAAGGCCCATTATAGTGCGGTTGGCCCATATGGCTAAAGCTAGACACAGAAGGGATGAGATTAGCTCGCTAACAAAATGGGCAAGTCCTCAGTAATATAAAGTTACGCTCGGGCAACACCAACAAGCCAGTCAAAGGAAAGACTGAGGGAGAATAGTCATTTGAGGTCAGAATTGAACATTGTCAAATAACTTTGGGGAGTTTGCTGTCGTGCACTAATTGGCATCTGGAACAAGTTTCAAGAAAATCCTCTGAAGTTATGAGGATTCCTAGGGATTCAGATAGGTGTGGGAAAGTGTGTCAAGTGGGGAAGTAATAATAACTCTCCCACTAAGGAGAGACTATAAAAGGGGGAGAAGGTGAAAATGTTAGGGGGTTGGAAAAATTAGGGTAAGAGAGAGTGAGAGTAAGGGAAACACAAGAAACCAGTGGGAAACGTAGGGAAACGGGAGGAACTACATAGCGTTGAGGGTTGGGGGAAGACAAGCCAGGCGAGGTTTAGGGCCTAATCTGTAGGATCGTGAATATCCCACATATAAATAAGCTGGGGCCTAAATAGAATCTGATAACAAAGTTTTTGGCCGCCACAATCATATATCATAATTATATGTTTTAATAATTAAAGAATTTTGTTAACAGATGCTAAGGGCATTTGTTTATAAAATACTTTTAGAAATTTTTTATGAAAAATGAAAAGAGAAACTAATTTTTTTGATCGTTTTTTATAATTCTCATAAAAGTAGATATTAAAACTTTCATGAAACAATTCATTAACAAATACTTTAAGGACACCTATTAACCAGATACATAATTAACTTTGGATCTTCTATGTTGTGCATACCCTATTTGATTCAATATAAGTGTTATACACTTCTAGCGACAATGTGCTTTGTTTTATGATATATTATAAGTATATTATTGAAATAATTAATGTAGGGTTAGGATTTGTGGCCCAAGCCCAAAACAATGAATTTGTAGAGAATGGGTGAAAGAGATAGGTTAATTATGGAATCGACAACAATTAATCACAACCCTCAAGCATAAACCAACATGAATTTATACGTAAAGAATTGGTGTCCGAAGAGGCATATCATTGATCATATAGCGGTTACAATTCTTAAAACTACAATAAAGTTTTCTTTTTCTTTTTTCTTTCTCCCTTTTCTCAAAAGCTTCATTCCTTTATATATCCTCCCTTTTCCTCATCTCCATCGTCCACTTGTACCTCATCCGTGAGCCTACTTAAGTATATGTCATGTCAAGCATCTCTTTTAGCTCTGTGTGAGTGGCGGTAGGTGAGATTACACTGTTCAGGAGTCTTCTCCACATAAATGCGGCCAGTTGCTGCAGAGCTTTAAATACGGTGGTAACAGCTTTCTCTTTAGATATTTCTTCATCCTTATCGTCTCCAAGTATACTTAGAGCTTATCTTGATCAGGAGGAGTCCTCGAAAAATCATTTTAACCTTTTATACGTTCAATTGATCCATACTATTCACGTCAAAGGAATATAATCTCTTCGGACAGAAGGCAACATCTTCGGATTGTAATCACTTTTCTTTCTGGGGGTCCCTCTTCCAGATGGGTCTTGCCCTCACCTCTCCTTCTCTTCGGATGCATAGTAATCCTCACATGGGACTCTAGGCCCGCTACATTAGATTGAGCCTTTTCCCCCCACAATTAATATACCTTTTCTTTAGTAGAACTCTTTCACTAAAATTTGAAAAAATTTAATACTATTCTGGTTAAAATTTAATAACCAAACATTTCAAGTAATTTTAGATTATTATAAAATTCTGTTATGATATTTTAGTTTTGATAACAAATACACTTTCACCAGGTTACATATAATAATTTTTTTTCTTTTATTTTTACTTTATATATTTTATCATGTAATTTCAATCATTTCCTTATTTTTCATATAATTATTTTTTTTAAATCGTGCATTGTACATGCAACCACAAGTTTAAGAAAAATAGAGATATCAACCAGGGTAATCAATATATAGGAGGTATTATTTCAACAACCAACATAGTAAATAAAACAATATTTTTTTTTTTTAAAGAAAATTAACTACACATTCAAGACCTTTCAAACTCAAACTCTCACCTTTAGTTTGAAAGGGGGTGTTATGGCCTAAGTGACCAAAACCAAATGTAGATTCATGCACTTGTAAAACAAGCAATTTAACATTGGGTTAGTTTAGAGCTAGTAAAATATTCTCTAGTATATAAATTTTATATTGAGTTCATTGTAATACAATTGCTTAATAAAAAAGAGCCAGTTAACGAGTAACCTTAAGACAATTATTACTAAACTATTTTAGAAAAGTTTTGACACCACTTTTATGGGAAATATAAAAAGTTATCATAAAAATTAATTGTTTTTTTCTCTTCCCATCAAATTTTTTTAAAAATATATCCAAAACAAATATCCTTAGTGTATCTATTATCTTTTCCCTAATAAAAAATATATAGTTGTTAAGGGCTTTCACACATTAGTTGTGCATTTGGATAGTGATGATTTTGGCTGTGTCTGCGTTTTGGCTCTTTTTTTTTTTTGGTTAAGCGCGTTTCAGCAGGGAATATGCACTATTCAGTGGGTCCAGTGCACTGTTCATGGGACTCATAAATACTTTATTAAAAAAAAACATTAAAAATGGGTCTTACGACACTATTCATACATTTAAAAATTATTTTACTACAGTGTTTTCAGTTTTCAGCAAAATAAGTGATATCCAAATGGACCCTAGATGTAAGTAATCAAGCCAAACCATGTAAACTTTTGTTTGTACTCTCTTTTACATGTTTATACTCATCATTTAATCATTACATACAATCACACACAACAACTTTAACATGACTCACCAACAAATTCATTGGAGTTAACATCCCTATTGGTGATAGAATGTCTCTCAGTGGCCTCTTTGAAGAATACCTAAAGGTTGCCTTCCACCTTCATAGTTAACAATAAGTCACCACTGCGCACCCTTGGTGCGGTAGTCATTCTACAAGTATAAGTGTTTTGTGGGGTGTGGGGTGTGGGGGTTAAGGATTGAGGTTCAAGTCTCCAAGAGGAAGTTTCACACACATACACTTAGATTAGACTAGAGTAGAATTTCTATCTTGTATCAAAAAAAAAAAAACTAATAAGTCAATGATATAAAATTTTGTTAATTGATGCTTATGGATGTTAGTTTAGGAAATACTTTTAGAAACTTTTTATGGGAAAGGAAAAAAAAAACTGATTTTTTTTTTTTTTTACAGTTTTTTAGATTTTCCATAAAAGTTGTATCAAAATTTTCTTAAAATGGTTCATTAACTAATACCATAAGGGCTTCTATTAACAGACCCAAAAAATTTCATTGTTTACAAGTGATATATTGTGACTAGCGTATAATAAAAATAAAAGGCCTAAGTGCAAAACACACCTTTGAAGTTTTGGGTTATTTAGATTTTACACCTTAAAATTTTTATTTGCATCCTTCTATCCATATTTTCTGTTAAGTGTCACACAAGTAGTTTGTCTAATAAATAATAACATGTCATTTTCATTATGTCACGTGACATTATTTTTATTGGATGAACTAAACATATATGGCAAGTTTATGTAGCATTTAAATATAGACGAATAGACTACAAATGCAAACGTAATATAACTTTAAGAAGTAAAATCAAAATTCTAAAACTTTAAAAATGTAAAATTCAAAGGCACTTGAACTTTGGGGGTTTAGTTTACACTTAAACCAAAATAAAATTAGTGGTGAGACATATTAAAATAGCAGTTCTCAATCACAATTTATCATATTATTAAAAATTTCTAGAAAAAAAAATTCATTCTTGACCATAACTAAAAGCGTCACGGACACGTGACCAACATTAAAAAAAATATATGTATCATTAATTGGTAGTCAACAGTAAGCGCCATAATATATCCGTAACACCTTTTTCTTATTCTTTTTTAATAGTAGTATTATTTATTGCTATGACTGAAGAATATGAGAAAAGTATATGCCCGTTTTCCATCAAAATTGGCAAAGTTTGATACGATGGTGGCTGTTAATGCACTCAGTGACTGTAGACCTGATCAGTGCAGTACCACACCACATACAAGTTCCAAAGTCCTTATAATGTAGTAGTATAAATTCAACATGTAAACATCAAATGCTGCATCCAATCACAGAAGATTTAGAAACCAGGTGGCATAAGTGAATAAAAATCCTTAGGTAAATTTTGTGGGATTTTTTTAATGGATGCCTTGTTGGCATTTAGTTCATTAACAAATAGTTTAAGAGTGCTCATTAACCGTACTTAATTTTTTTTTTAACAAACGAGGATGTCTAGATCTCGAGTATTTGATTATTTCTTCGGGTATATGCAATCATCCCATCCCACATGTACCAGATTATTACAAGAAAGAATCTCATAAAGGTGGCCCAAAAATGTTAGCAAGAGATTTCGATCAAGAGAGTCAATCTCGTACCGGAAGCTATACCAATTTGACCAGTAGAACGATATATTTCGGTAACGGTCAATACCGATATACTATTTCGGGTTTACCGCTATTTTTTATATTTATAAATATATATATATATATATATTATAATAAAAATAAAAGTTTACCATAAAACATTACCTTAATTCAGAACAAATTATTCATGGTTTTAAACTTTAGAGTTGAGCATACTAAGAAAACAAATAATATTAATAAGTTAATGCAAATAAGTTACCATTTTGCCCTTACAAAAATTCAAAAATTACAAAACTTAAAAAAAAAAAAAAAAAAAAAGCTTATTTTTGTACTGGTCGGTATGCCTAATACCAGCCAAAATGCTCAAAATTAACCAATACATGGCCAATATTTAAACTGGTACGAAATGTTGACGTTTTGATACTAGTGCACGTATCGGTATAGTACATACCGGTTGGTATAGTACGGTATTGGCCACCTTGATTTCGAACCTATGATCTCTTAAATATTATAAAGCCTTAGGAACCACTTAGCCAACCCATTAGGGTTAACCGTGCCCAATTTTGTGTGTTTCATTTTATGTTTTCTCTATTACAATGTACCTCATTATTTTTCCTTATATCATAAAATAATCAAGTTTAAAATAAAAAAAATTTAACATAGCATACTGCAACTAATGGATAATGAAATTTGAACACTAATTATAAGAGTAAGACAAAGTATTCTTATTTGAATACATGGTAGGCAAGATGCACACCTCATGGTGAGCATAACATTCGAGTCACCACTAAAGTTATATATTATTGGGAGTGATTATGGGGACACATTATTTTTTATGACCTCTTTCCAATTACAATAGTTTGTTGTGATTAAAGTAACATTTTCATCTAAGTCCACTATTAACACCATTTTTATCATGCATCAATTACGATAGGCTATATCATTATTAGCAATTATACATTGTGTCCAAACTTTATGGGCAGGTAGCCAAATTTTATGTCAAAATTGGAGGAATGTATTTCTACCATTCATTCCATTTATTTGACTTATGTATAATTTTTTTAAAAAAATTTGGTTAAAATTTAAGTATATTTCCTAATTAATCTCAAACAAAAAACTGTATAAACCAATACCACTACACAAGTAGTGTTATCTTTCCCAATAGCAATAAAATTCAATGTAGCTTTTTATTCCAAGAACTCACNTAAATCCAATTTTTTTTTATAGGAACATCATTTAATACATGGTCATTTAAAAATATACAAAATTTCAAAATTATCTTCATTAATTTAAACTATAAAAAAGAATCACATTGACTTTTAAATAAAGTAAAATGTGAGATAAAAATTTTATTTATTAATTTTAGAAAGTGAATTTCATTTTGAATAACTCAAAATAAAATTGAATAGGAATAATTTAGAACAGAAGAAGTATTGACTTTCTAAATAAAGTAAATAATAGGATTAAACAATTAAAAAACAACTACATTTCAAAACATCCCAAAAATAGGGTAGAGAATAAAAAATGAGTCATGCTAACGAATACTCTTAAATAATTAATTTAAAAAAAATTTGATATCATTCTTATGAAAAAAAAAAAAAAAAACTGTTAAAATATTATTTTTTATTTTTTATAAATTTTTTTAAATAAATTATTAATTAGTGACTTTTCGTTAGCATTTTTCATTAAAAAAATAATAAAAAAAAAAGTTGTCAAATTCAAGGTTCCTTGTTTGATAAATTCTAGGTTTGAAGTTAAAAACATTAAAAAACGTTTTAAATGACATCACAAGGTAGACATGCATGTCTTTGAAAAAAAAAAAAAAAAAAAAACACTACTATTACCCATCTAACGATGACGTGGCAGTTTGACCCAGTCTCTCTCTCTCCCCTCAGTCCAAAAGAGACAAATCTCTTTCCCAAAAAACCCAGCCATGACATGAACCCAATCCACTTTGGTAACTCACTTCTTCAACTCGTTCCCTTCAACTCAGTTCTCTCTCTCTCTCTCTCTCTCTCTCTCTCTCTCTCTCTCTTTATTAGGGTTTCAAAAGTCTGCTGCTAGTACACACACAAAACAAGCGACCTTTCAACTTGAAAGAGATATATTCTTTAGAGTAAGTCTCTCTTCAACAATTTCGACTGTATTTAATTCTCTCTACTATTACACTGTATGTAATTTTTTTCTTCTATCTTGCACTTTTCCTCTTTTTCTTGTTGTTGAATCTGTAAGCCAAACTATATACTTCTCAGCTAGAGTTTTTTACTGGGTCATATTCGTGTTTGAATTTTCTTCTTCTTTGTCCATCTAGATAGAAAGATTGTACTTTTAGAGAGAGAGTTAGATAGTCATAGAGAGAGATAGAGGGTCAAGGGTTTTAGGTGAGAAAAAAAAGTGAGAAGGGAGACTGAGAATTTTCAAATATCTGCTATTTATTCCAAAGAAACTCATTTTGCTTGTTTCTATGACCTTTCTTGGAACAATCCTTTAATGGCTATCAGTTAAATTTGTAGAATTTTGTTATAAATTTTTTTTTCCTTCCCTTTTTAGTATGTTAGGGGAAGAAGATAAAACCCCGGTTACCGGAGGAGGTACCCGGAGAACCTATTTGCGGTCAGTTTCATGGACTGACCGGTCTCCTTCTAAGCCTAATCCATGCCCTAGCCCTAGACCACAATTGAATAGTAAAGTGCGGTCCTGCTTGCCGCCACTTCAGCCACTTTCAATCAACCGGAGGACTGCAGAGGAGTGGCCAAAGGCGGGTTCTGATGATCTGGGCATATGGCCTCATCCCCAAACTCCGAGAGGGGAAGCTAAACCGCTTGAGATTTCAAATTCGGAGCAACCACCCGTGAAAGAATTCCAGTTTAATAGGGATAAGCTTGCGTTTTATAACAAGGAATGCTCGAGAATTGCTGAGCATGTATACTTGGGAAGTGATGCTGTTGCAAAGAACCGCGAGATTTTGAGGAAGAATGGGATCACCCATGTGCTGAACTGCGTTGGGTTTGTTTCTCCTGAATATTTTAAGAGTGATCTCGTGTATAAGACACTTTGGTTGCAAGACAGCCCATCCGAGGATATTACAAGTATTCTCTATGATGTGTTTGATTACTTTGAAGATGTTCGGAAGCAAGGTGGGCGAGTTCTTGTGCATTGTTGCCAGGGAGTGTCACGATCGACCTCTTTGGTTATTGCATACCTCATGTGGAGGAAGGGCCAGAGCTTTGAAGATGCCTTTCAATATGTGAAGGCAGCACGAGCGGTGACTAACCCAAATATGGGTTTTGCTTGCCAACTTCTGCAGTGCCAGAAGCGAGTACATGCTGTGCCTGCAAGCCCGAATTCGGTGATTAGGATGTATCGGATGGCCCCTCACTCATCATATGCTGCTCTTCATCTGGTACCAAAAATGTTAAGCCATCCAGGTGCACAAGGCCTTGACTCTCGTGGAGCATTTGTTGTGCATGTTCCTTCTGCTATATACGTTTGGACTGGGAAAAATTGCAATACTGTGATGTCAAATAGTGCTATGGGAGCTGCACATCAGGTAATTCGGTATGAAAGGGCTCAGGGACCAATTGTGAGTATCAAAGAAGGTGAAGAGCCATCAGAATTTTGGGATGCTCTTGCCAACGGGCAACTCCTAGCAGACAATTCTGAGAGTATGGAGGTCAGAAAGGAAGGGAATTTGTGTTCCAGAAATGATTTGGTTGCTGCAGCAAATCAAGTTAAGGCTGGTGAAAGGGAGGTGGATGAATATGACTTGGATTTTCAAATTTTTCACAAGGCGATTGCTGGTGGGGTTGTTCCACCTTTTTCAGTTTCAAATACTGAATCAGAAACTTGCCTCCCCGCCAGAGAAAATGGATGGGGGAGACTAAGATGGAAGCTAGCCAATGGTCTCATGAAAGAATTTGTCGCCTCCTCCAAACTGAACAGTGATTGTACTCAATCCAGTGATGAATCAAATATGATTTTAGATGCACAGAAAGAAGTAAAACGCTCTTTTGGTCTGATTGAACCGTCTCCACTGTTATCATCATCAATTGAACCGTGTGGCTCACCAGATTCCTTTGATTGTTTCCCAAATGGCAGCCCAGATAGGATAAGGGATACTTCTAATGAAGTGGAACACTCTGTTACTCTTACTGATCCTTTCCTGTCAATGACACCTCCTTGTGCTTCGCCAGATTCATATTCTTGTTCTTTGACAACTGATCCTGTCTTGTCACCCACGCCTACTTGCAGTTCACTAGATTCTTTTTCTTGTTTTCCGGGCCGCAGCCCGAAGTTCAGCTCCAAGTCCCCAACAATTTCGCCATCAACCTCTGATTACGCCAGTTCATTTACCTTTTCACCATCATCATCTAATTGGTCTGACTTGTCATACTTGTCTTCACAGCAGCCTTCACCTTCGGGCTGGGAATCTACAGATCCATTTTTTCAAATGAATGCTTCTTTGGCAGATAATTCTAGTTTGATTTATAAAGAAACTCTGCCTGCAAAGGAGGTTTCTGATAAACATACTTTGAGAGTTGGAAATGCTTCTTTGCCATGTAAAGGGACTTCACCCTCTATTGCAGAGCGCAGAGGGAGTAATCCTCCACCTCGAATGTTATTACCCTCAGCTGATGAGCCATCTCAAGTCCCTAAGAATCTGGTACGATCATGGTCCTTCGCTTTACTTGACATCGAGGATGATGTGATGAATGATGTTGATTGCAACCAATCTGAGCATGAAGCCAATGGAGATGAGATTATGTTTGATACTGGATTTGAATTACAAGGTGAGATTGAAAGTATGAAAGAGGATGATAATAAAATTCATCCTCTGTCAAGTGATATGATCAACAGAGTTGCAGGAGTGGTGACCCCAGTTTTGTTCCAGTGGCCTCGTATGAATAAAGTGGAGATGCATTCTTTTTGCATTCTTGATTCCAGATCTGTATACTTTCTGTTGGCTCCAGATGTGAGTGTAGGCACCAATAGTCGTAGTATCTTATTTGTATGGTTGGGGAGTGAATTTTTGGATGTGAAAGGGCAGAGTCAATTGCAGAGTCAATTGATCAGCATCGATGGAAAATGGGATAGTAGTAATCTTCACTGGGAGACAGTTGGTCACAACTTCCTTAATCAAATGGGTTTGCCAGCGGATATCCCTGTACAGGTAATATTCCACTTTATACTTATATGATGTGTTTTATTGAGTCCTTGTTGCATGGCATGCTTTAAATGTTCTTGACATCTTGAGAGAGATTAATTATATTGTCTTTTAATTAGAAACTTAAAACTTTTATGATGTTGACATACAGCATGGTTACTAAAGTGGATAACACTAGCACCATAAAAGGTAGCCCCACCAGGAAAAAGAAATTACATCTTTTGCTTTTATTCCTGGAGGAGAAGTGGGTGTTGCTGTGGAGGGTATGGGGGAAAGAGGGGGGAGAATGTATAAAGAGAAGCAAATAAAACCTACCAAAAAAAAAAAAGAGCAAAACAGGGTTTGGTGTGGGGGAGGAAAAGCCAACATGAAAACTGAGTCTTAGTATATCTTATCATCATTGCATATTATTCTTTGGCTTCTTCACCCATAGTAACATTGACTTTCACTACATTGTGTCATCAACTGAAAGAAATGAAAAAAATGAAATTTGAGGGGACTATTGTCAGAAGTGTATCAGAAATGAAACTTAGTAATGCATAAGACACTAGAAGACTTTCTAAGATTTCTAGCATGATCCATTTGTTTAAGAAGTCTGTCATATGGACCAAGACTTGGAGATTTAGACTTTAGAGTGAAGATTGAAAGTGGCATTGCCAAACACGTGCATGTAAGTGTTCTTTTCCAAGTCACAAGGAAATTATATGGAATTAAATTTGTTGAAATAACTTTCTCTGGCTTCAGCTATTGAACATGTGTGTATCTGCTAAAATAAATATAACATAAAGTATGTCAAGAGCCTTGTAGCTCAATGGCATTGCATGGTCTCCTTTATGAGAAGAACCACTGTTCGAATTCCCTCTCCCCCATTTGTTGTAACAATTGAATTCTCAAAACATAAAGTAAATGTGCAATTCAATTGCCCACGATTCATAACCTCAAAATCTAAATTACGTCAGAGCCAGTAGAATTATGTTTTATGGCAGTAGTCAGTTGGTTAATCACTTAACTGTAATTACAGAGGGAAATGAAGACAGCATTTGAGTCTCACAGAAAAAATTTATGACCTCTTAACTTTTCCTGGCTACTTCATGAAAATTTTGATCATGTCTGTCTTTCATGTCCATTTCCTCATGGTGGATCAATGATCCTGGAACGTGATTCTCGAGGACAGTATTGAATTATGGCAACTCTTCTAGTGCTTAAAATGTCATACTGAGGTAGCAGTAACAGGCTTACAGCAATTACTGTCCAGACTAATAATAATTCAATAAGATGAATTAGCTAGTTGAGCTGCTTTTCTTTCATATTTGACATAGGCTAAATATGCAAGTCATGTTTTGTTACTTTAAAGTGAGATAAACCTATGGTATATTTTGGCTGAAGTAAAAAGCAAATAAGTAATAACTACACTTTTCTCTTCCCCCTAAAAATAATTAAAAATTCATTTCTTGTGGCTTAGAAAAGCATGTAAGAAACCATGTGTTGGGCTTTTCGGTTGGATACAATGTCTTTATTTTTTGTTAACAAGATATATGGTATGTGTCAGATAATAAGAGAAAGTGAAGAGCCAGAAAAGTTTCTAAACTATCTCAGCTGTATATCATTCCATAAGACAGAGGACCGAGGCTGCAATTGAGACTGTTTAGCAAAGCATGCAGCATTTTTCAAGAATTCAATTCCTAGTCAATTTAGCTCTTGCATGGAATGTCAAAAAGGGTCTGATGCATATTGTGAAAGGTAAGTCAGCATCCCGGGCAGTAGAACTGATTATTATCTGCTTGTGTGATGAATGGTAAGGATGTGAATCATTATTACAGCAAAGCATGTACAGAGAACAAGTCTGTTCTACAGTTACAGGAATTAAAAGTATATAATATTAGATAATATAAGTAGTAAATTAAAAGCTTTTGTGTTATTCTTTTCCCTGTTAGGCCTTTTCTTCTTCTTTACTGCTCCTTTTTTTTCATCCCTTCTGGTAGCTCTTAGTTTTTGTTTATCTGGGCTTTGGCTACATTGAGCACCGAAGGTGTTGCTGTATGTAATGAAATAAGAAGCAGCAAAGCCATCTTTCTTAAAGAGCAGATCTTTATCTCTCTGCGTTTCATTTTCTATACGTGATATTCAGATACATGATTTTATGTTTGAAATAGGCTGGTTATTGCACAATGTTGAAATTGCTCAAGGTTTCTTTCATTCCTTTATGCAGGGCTAAGGAAGGTTTCAGAAGGTCATACTAACACAGTAGTTATATTGACACGTGATATTTCCCAATCTTAAACTATGGGTACCATATTTGTTTTTGTATGGACCATAATCTACAATTTTGAAGTCTGATTATATAGAACAGAGGCCTCCTAAATCAGGACTCAGGTCCCATATTGGTGAAAGCAACTACTAAAAATATTCAGTGGTAGTGCTAGCTTTTAGCGCCCAAAAAAACTATTTTATCTATTTTAACTTACTATTTCATAACTCACCTTACATTAATGCTCTTATTTTTTACTCCACATTTAACACTATTTATTTATTTATTTATTATTTTCTCTCTCTCTCTCTCTCTTCTTCTCTATCTCCCACGACCCTCTCTTCTTCAAAGTGTCTCTATCTTCTCCCTCTCTTCAACCCACAGCCACCAAACCATGACCCAAAATCAACCACCACCATAATGGCACCACCACCACCACCACCACCACCACCACAACCACCAAACCCACATCCACATCAAACACAAACCCATATGAATATATCCTAAAAAAAACCCAGATCAAACCACCAAAAACCAAAAAAACAACCAACAAATCGAAAATCCACAAATCGGACTACCCAAGAATACAAAACCCACCAGATCGAATCACCCACTACCAGCCACCACTACAACTTGATCTCAACCCAAACCCACACCCACGGATCATTGAACCCACCCCAACAACCTACCACCACCACGTCACCACCAAAATACCTAGCAGTCTAGAACCCACAAAACCCACGAACTCAGAAATCCCACGTTGTTGCCGATTTCAACACATTTTGCTGAGAGAGTTTTGAGTCAGAGAGAAGAGAGGAGAGAGGAGAGATTGGTGTGAAGGTGAAGCTCAAGCTCAGCCAAAGAAAAAAGAGTGAGAGAAGTCTGAAGCAGCTTCAGGCTTAGGGCTTCAGTTCAGTGGCTAGGCAGTAGGGTTGAGATGGTTTGGGCAAGAGCTTGGGGTGAAAAAAAAAGAAAAAGAAAAAAAAAAGGAGGACTAAACACACTCGGTAAAAAAAAATAAAATAAAATAAAATAAAATATAAAAAAACGTGTGAAGAGAGAGACATTTTTTAATTAAAATATGAGAAAGAGGAATATAATATTAATTTTTGTGTTTAGCTTTGAGCTACAGTGGACCAGCAGTTTACTGTAGCTCAATGGTTAAAAAAAACTTAGCAATAGCACCGTCATTGCAGCTTCATTTTTGTTGTGCTGGTTGTTAAAATAATAATTTAGTAATTTGGCACAATCACTACCAACTATAAGGTAAAAAAGTCAAAAGAATTTGATCTCCACAATTTTGTTTTGCATTAGCTTATTTGACTTTTTACTCAAAAGTTAATTAAAATATGGCTATACCTTTGAAAAAAGAAAGTAATGTTTTAAAAAAAACAGTATATAAACAAATAAGCTAAGAAGTTAGTTGTAAAAATCAATGCTAAACGGACAAGCCATCTAATTTAATTTAAGCCAAAGTTCTTGCTTTTGTAGCAAAACGCAAAAGTGAACGGTCAAGTTCAATATCTAGTTCGCTGTACTAGCTCACTTTATAGATGAGTATTAGGAGTAATGTTACATGTATTACTTTTCACAACAAATTTCATAATTGTTAAAACTGTCTAAAATGTTATTAATCTTCGTCTAAATCTGTCAATGATGCCACTTTATTATTTCATAAGTTTATAATTTACAATTCGTTCCCTCAACAGTTATAGGAAAATTTGTGCAAATGATTGTGGTTTAGAACTTATCGGAGCATTGGTATATCCTACCTCTTGGTTACAAAATAAGCAAGGCAAAAAATGGAGTATAAAACACTACTTGTTCAAAGAACTCTACACCATCCTTTGC
The DNA here is from genome assembly GCF_002906115.3 of Quercus suber. Classification (NCBI taxonomy): domain Eukaryota; kingdom Viridiplantae; phylum Streptophyta; class Magnoliopsida; order Fagales; family Fagaceae; genus Quercus; species Quercus suber. The sequence goes on from NW_027070455.1 coordinate 94,131, forward strand.
CTGCTTTTTAATTTTTCCTTTCTAGAGAAACCCTTTGCCTGGATATTTAATTCAGCTTTATATACAAAGCCATTGATTAAATTCGGTTCCCTTGTGATTCTCAAAAAAGGAGGGAAAAAAGAAAAGAAGAGAGAGAGAGAGAGAACCAACAATAAATGAAAAAAAACAAACCTACGAGTGCACTATTCTTGACCTATCAGCAGAAAGAAGGATTGAATAGGATGCGTATTCTAGTAAAGGTCAAGATTCTCACCAAGTCTGCCACAACCCATAAATGCACACTAAAAAAAATGTATTTTCCACCGACTTAAGCATATGGATAACTAGTTTTTATTTCAATAATAAAAGTGAGGTACATTTAAAAGCTACTTATAGCCAATATTGATTTCTAGGAATATGAGAAATGGAGAAGGAAACGAAAAAGGAAAATTTCTGAGGTAGGGAAGTCATTTTTGGACAACAGCTTGGGAATTGAATACATCGGCTCAGTGCACAAGTCCTTTGGCAATCTTTTCCAATTCCATCGTTAAACCAAAATGGTCTAATGTCTAAAAGAGCACTTACTACTTACTAGGTTAACTCGAGCCTGAAAAAAGCCAATAGGGATGCTGTAAATAAGTTCACAAAAGTGGGCTCCTCCTCCTTTAGACTATTACTCTTCAAAATGACAAGAAAATTGACCAACTTTCTATACAAAAAAGTTGGCCTTTGACAGCCATTGCAGCCCTTAATTACATAAACCACAATAGGATGTTCTTTACATTCGTCAAAACTTTCCAAAACACTGGCTAAGAGGTGGATCTCATTGTCAGGAACACAGCATATATATGCCCTAATGCTGGTGGATTTTCTTATAGTCCATTTTGTGCCCTTAAACGAGCCATTGTTGGACCCAGTGCACTGCCTCTTAAGGCCCTGTAGGACCATCCATTCTTTAATGAACTCTCTTCCCTACTCCAACCGTCCTCCTGAGAGAGCTGGGCCTTCTTTGTGTCCAAAGCCTGGCTGATTTCTTCCCACACATTTACTTCTCCATTTTCTACAAAGATAACAACACAGAATGAGAATTCATCCACTTAAATACCAGATTACCAGCAGCATGAAAACAACATAAAGTAGATACCTTTTGTGGGGGCAGGGGTCTCTCTATTGTTATTGCTGGCCCCAAAACCTGAGACAGCAGTTTGATTATCCACAGAAACTTCATTAACCTCGCTCGCAACCGCTTTTCCTGAATTGAAGTTGCCATGCTTGACAATGCGGACATCTACAAGCGATGAATAATCTATCTGTAGAAAAGCTTCAATCATAAGTTTCTGCTAATAACAATAATGAGCCTTTCCTTGCCAGGTTACCAATTATCAGTTGCAATACAAAGACAAGGGCCCCAAATACCAATTTTGAGCTCTCTATATTACTAGAACACAAAAATTGTAAAGCCTTGCATGACATTACAGTAATTTTACTGGTCAAGTTCTTAATATCCCCAAAAAGGTTAAACTAGGTCATCATCAATCAGCCAAGCAGCTCAACCAGCAAATTGTGTAATATGAAATAATATTTTATGATTCTCCTTTTTAAAATTCATTTGAGACCATGTGAACCCCAAGTTGAATAGCTGGAATAGATGACTGCTGAACCATACAGAAAAATTAGCCTGGATCAATTTTTATGACTGGCATGCTACGTATATGCTGATATCATGTATCAGAACTAATTAATTCATGAATGAGGATATGGAAAGTTCAGTGATTCAATTGATAAAATCTTTAGTAGATCCTTATTTGATTGGTCTTGTGCGTGGGATTTTAACAGTTGTAATTCTTTAGCTTAATTTAAGGAGTTGCTACATTTTTGTACATAATATTGTTTCTTTGTAATTCGTTTGGCTTTTTTGTGTTCATTTATGTGTACATGTAGTAGTCTTTTTTCAATAAAATAATTATTACTTATCAAAAATAGAGATTTTTTTTTTGATAAGTAGAAATAGAGAAAAATTTTCTTAAGACTTCTCTAAATTTCCAAAAAGATTGCCTTCAAATTGTCTGTTATCCCTCCAAGCTTTAACTACTACTTACAATGAAAACATTTTTTTTTTTTTTATTGATAGATTACTTACAATGAAAACATTAAATGAGCAAGACATTCTTATGATATCTAGAAGATATGAATTGGTCTTATGGTTAAGTCTGTTGGGAGTTGTAATACAGAGAATGGTACAAGTCCCCTTGTGAATGAATATTTCACCAGCTTGCTTGTCAAAAATGTTGGGAAAAATATAAAATTGAAAAAGAAAACAAAAGGCTTGAATACCTTTAAAGAACCATCTTCCCCATAAAGGGATGCAGCAGGTTGAGCTCCATACTCCTCCTCTGACTCCTCAGCTATCTTCTCAAAATCAATTGGATATTCTCGAACTGTTACCAGAAAAATCCTTTTGGATTCAGGGTAATAGCGTGATATTTTTCCTACCTACAGGCAAAAGAATAGGGTAAATGATATATTCCATTCCCATAATCAACTACCAAGTATTCAAGGAGCAGAAAGAGTCATACTCGGAAGGTGGAAAGTTCAGGGGTCCATGACGATGATAACTCAATCAAACGATATGCAATAACATCACCTTCCTGCAACATATGAAGAACACAAATAATGCTTTAATTGCACCAAGAAAAATGAGAAAGAAACCTAAGGTATGATTTAACACAATGGCATTTTCTTCATAGCAAAAAATCCAAGTAGAGAAGTGAAAGGATTGATATTACAAAGCACGATGTGACCACATGATCTCTCTCTCTCTCTCTCTCTCTCTCTCTCTCTCACACACACACACACACACACACATTGGTAATGTGGGAAGAAAGAAAGATCCACACAAGAAAAGACAATTTAAGTGTGGAAGAAACAAACCTTAGGCATGCTAGTATAAGGCGAAAGCTTATCAAAGTCTATGGGATTGATTGCAGGTGTTTTTCTTTCAGAAGTACGCATATCAGAACTCTCTTGATTCCAACTCATACGATCATTCCATTTGTGAGAAGCATTTTTCTCGATACCCCATTTTTGACCCTTCTTCTTGCAGGTTATTCCATTCCACTGGGAATTCTCCTGACGTATGACCAAAATTGATAAATTCAATGATCAAAAGGGAATCCAGAAATATAGAAATAGAATAACACTAAGACAATAATTTGTAAATATATAAACACTAAATGTTTGGTTTCATGTCCCCTTAAAAGCCAATTGATAGACTATTGCAATATCCCATTTGTAACACAGTGCTTGTATGTCTTGGAACAAAGCATTGACTAAATGACCCTATTCATTTAAATGACTTGCTTTTGTGACGTGATTATGTAGCTTTGTAACTCCTTCCAAAAAAAGAAGAAGGGCAAAGTCTATGTTGCAGTAGAACTACCAGGTTTATGTGAATTGTTGGGTCTTGCACATCTTACAAGTGCCTTAATGTTAAAAACTAATTTCTTTGCAGAATAAGTTTAAATGGTAAAGCAGGGAGAGGTCCATCCTTACTCATATAGTAACCTTTATCATCCCAAACATAAGTTTTCAGCTTTGAGCCTGTATCTTATGTAAAGGCATAACTTCTTCTTTCTTTTCTTTTTCTTTTTTTTTTTAAGTGTGAAGGCTTAACTTCATACAAAACTAGTAGCATGGATGTGTGATGCTACGAATTAAGTAAAATTTAAATGTAAAAATAATTAATAAGGCACATGGCAAAAATACATCAATGTTACACATAATACATATGTCGAGCCACTTGGGCAAGCACAGTATCTAGGATGCAATATTTATTATATTAAAACACAAAATTATGATGATAATAATAATAATTTCTTGAAAATTATAGTAATAGAATTTTAGTTAGATTAGCATTTTCAAATTTCATGAAACTTTCAGTTTTACTTTAACCTAAATAAAATATCCTAACATTTAACAAGACACTTTCCAAGTGCTTGTAGTTCACTGACATAATCCGATTCTCCCAATATGAAGACCTGTGTTTAAATTTCCCTTCCCCCACTTGTAACGAAAGAAAAAGGGTACTCATAATCAAAAGCAATTTATTGCATCATGATAGCAAATATTGACCTAATATCAAAAAACAGGGCAGCAGAAGAGATAACAAGCATTAGAAAATTACAAATATAAATAGAACATACCCTTGGGATTTCATTTTGCTGGACGGATGGATCTGCATCTGCAAGAATAAAAATAAAGTCAGATCCTTTGCAGTAAAGTGGCAAATATTTGACATTGCAATTCTAAAAGCTTGAATGTAAAGCTGCTATAAAATGAAATGGCAGAAAAATATAGAGCTATCAATTCCAAACTAACAAAAGACACACAATGAGAGAGGGAGACAGAGGGCCAGAGAAAGAGAGAGACCTTTACTTGGGCGCCCAAAGCGGATGTGTCCTGGCCTAATCACTATGGGTACAACATCGCCCTCTTCATCGCTGTCTTCATCTGGTTGTTCATGTTCTTCAGAAACTTTCTGTTTATCTTTAACAGGTGATTGCTCATCATCTTTTTTGACTATTTGCCCCTGATATTGCTGCAAATTTGAATATAAAATAAATAATTTAAAAAAAAAAAAAAAAAATCAAGAATAAGATAAAAATTTCCATTAAGGCATACAGGTACTTTAGAACACTGACTAACAATCACCCCAACCCTTATATCACTGACATTATAGGCTTACCATGCAGATCAAAACATGCACACATACAGACGTCATATAGAATTGAATTGTCAGCTTTTTACTAATCAATTTCACCATTTCTATCTGTCACAGAGAGGGTAAATGTGTGTCTAAGTGTGTGTGTGCGTGTGCGTGTGCGTGTCCGCACGCGCACGCATGAGTGGGTGTAAAAACAACTGATTATGATCCTAAAAGTATCAATTCTAAACGCCAAGTACCTTTCTACTTTCAGCTTTGACTTGCTCCCTCAACCACTGTCTTTTAGCCTTTTTACGCCGAGCACTTCTACTAGGGAGCTGACCAAAATAACCAAGCATAGTAAGTTAACTGATTTCAATTTTGGAGAGTTAAACATGTAAAGAGGTGAAGCTTAAAATTTCAAAGTCCTGGCACATTGTGCATCTAGCAATCTACGTACTCCACATGGTATGGTTCCTTGCATTGGTTATAGATGCATAGCTTTGGGTTCATTTTGCATTCTTGCATGATCCCTAGACTAGAGAAAATGGATTTGGATGACAAAACTGGGTTTGGGCTTTCCAATATTGTACTCTCTTTGTATTTCATCCAGTAATTTTATAAAAGTTTGACTTTCTCAACTGTTGTTGACTATATATATGGATCACCAAACAGCCAGCACATAGTTCACATCAAGAGAGGATGACAGGTAATAGCAACAAACTGTGGTCCATAGAAACAATGACCATGGAAAATCTGAGAAATATAGTACTTACAATGATTCTATAAAACCTTGGTGAGGTAGAATTTTTCTTATTGGTTACCTATCAAAAAAAAAAAAAAAAAAAAAAAAAAATTTCTTATTGGTAAGTCACACCATGAATCCATGATCTGACACTCCACATTTTTTTGGAAGGAGGAAATGCCATTTGAAACAAAGCTCATTGGTATTCTTAGTGAGGTAGAAATCTATTAACATAAAACAAATTCTTACTATTGCAAGTAGTAAAGAAAAATAAAATCAAAAGTCCTAACTGGTACATACATAACCCAGCTATCCTTGCTTTTGTTCGCACATTTGCATTACCCCCTCACAATATGTAACTCTAGCCAATTCTGAGGACCCTGTCCAAGTGGTTATTAGCCTTGGGAAAGTCTTCTTTCTCAAACTTATTGGAGTTTCTTGATCATTGTATTTGAAAGTTTAGTTGTTTTTACATCTTGTATACCCATGTACTTTATGTTCATTATTTTCTAAAAAATACTTAATAATAATAATAATAATAATAAGTTACTCTAGGCAATGTATGTTCTGTAGATGAAGATAATACTAAAATTTTAAAAATAATGCTAATTACTACTATATACAAAATTCACCCTCATACATTAAAAATATTAAATATGTATGCATAAATCACAGATCTAAACCAAACAACGGTGTAAATGAAGAACCTTTTTAGTTTCGCCAGGCCCATGGGATACATTGACACTTTCATTGCCATTTTCTTGAAGCTGGCAGAATCTGCTAATCAGAAATGAGAGAGAAAGAAAGGGGAATTTGTAAGATAAAGAGAGAGCAAGAGAGAATAATTCAAGACACTACAAGCTATAGAAATACATGCAAACATGCATATGCAAAGATGTATGTGCAGCAGTACACTGGGACCAAACTCCAGGACTTCTATATCACGGACAATGATGAAAATATATAGAGGCTAGATAAATACCTCTTCACATTGGGTGTAGACTTAGTTGTGTCATTACTTTTTTCATTACTTCCCAGGGCACTAGACTTATCCCGTTCACCTGGTATTTTGGATGATTTAACCTTCTTGACCCTCTTCTTCGGGAGGACTCCACTATGATGAAGGTTTCCATTATCCTCTGCATGGACATTAGTTTGATCATCTTCAGGAACAACAAGACAGTTATCAGTAGCAGCAACCTTGCTTTTCTTCCTCCTGTTATTTAGAAAGAACAAAATTGAGTTACAAACCAGAAAATTGTTTATGAAGATCTGCAAAAACCACATGCAAGCATATCCAAGCAAAATAAGAATAGCTAACAATACAAAGGAGGAAAATTTTGGTAAAATAAAAGGAATTACAAAATTTAGAAACAAAGAAAGGATACTGTGTAAATGTCAAAACTAATAAGTCTAATCCCAAGGAAATAAATTCACTGTCCAAAGGAGCATGATATAAATAAAGCGGAATATTCACAGCAAATTTGCGCCAAACAAGCAGTGCAATGTAAAAGGTCAATTAGTAATGATTTTAATCACACTAGAGCCCACAAACCATGATTAAAACCAACACCCAAAACCATGTCCCAAAAATGCTTCCAGTGAGCTTTTGGAGTTCAGATGAGATTGTAATTCCATGGTTAACTTGATTACACTTTATATTGAATAAGGCACCACTAGATACCCTTTCTCTTATTAAATATATCACTTAGAAATTCACTGTCAAGCATTTCATATTACACAACTCAACTTCTTTTTTGTGTAAGATGCTGGGTAATCAGATATGCCGGATGTATTAAAAATTTGAACCCTTCTGAGTCATAGTATAAAGCACAAAACTAACATGTATAGCAGTCATCACATGTATGGGAATATCTTGATGGAAGCATCACAGTCAATGATCTGATATTGAGGATGCACAAAAAGATAATCACAAAAAAAAAAAAAAAGCATCAACATAACAATTATATCACAAATGGAGTACCAAACATACTTCGGGCTATGAAGTTTCCTCGATGCCTTTCTTTTCTTGGAAACTTTGCGTTCGTGTCCACAATCATCACATTCGTCACATTCCTTATCAAACTCCTCATTTGCCAAAAGCTTCAGACCATCAACCACACCTTGCTTCTCCACATCCTCATCTACCACCACAATAGAGTCCACCCCATCACCTGCCTTGATACTATCAAACACTTTGTCCCCTTTTCTTCTCACGCTGTTTAAAAACAGGAACCAAAAAAAAAAAAAAAAATCAAAATAAGATGACATAATCTTTCTAAAGAAGAGCCCTTTGGACTCGCCTCTAGCCAGTAAAACCTACAAGCAACTGAACCCACTTCCCAGGACCAGTTGCCAAATAATCCAGAGGCATTCGCCCCTGACGGGCTCAGCAGTTTACGCTCAAAATGACATAACTTATACACAAGAAAAATTAGTAATAATACATTCTTATTGACTAACCAGACTATATCTTTGTCCTTCAAAATACAAGTTGATTCAAAAGGTGGTAACACAAACCCATCCATCTGCAACAAAGATCACACTAGTGTAAATTGCAAATAATCAAAGAAAGCTACACACAGCATAACAAGAACAAAGCTCCCCTTTTGAACAATTTTTTACTTGCTTTAACACATGATCTAATGCAAAACTCCACAATGTATGTAGTTTCCACAGAAAATAAAAAATGGGCCACCAAAAAAAAGTAGATTTTTGCAAACAATAATCTCAACACTCAACCAAGATGAACAAATTAAACAAAAATACATGAAAATTTAAGGAAAAAAAATTGGGAGTTGGAAATTAGGGCATGCAGAGGGAGAGAGGGAGAGAGATGGGATTACGAAGAGGATGAGGCCATTAGGGCAAGAGCGAAGGAGGTCGAAGTTGTGAAGGAGATGAGTGGTGAGGTCGGAGATGGTTTCGATTTCAGGTTTGAGGAGAAACCAGCTCCGTTTCAGACCTTCCTTCAACTGCGATTTCTTCAAAAGGTGCCGTTGCTTGAACTCCAAACGAACCCTCACGCTCTCCATGGCAGACTCACTGGCGTGAGAGAGTGAGAGAGAGAGAAGATTTTGCAGGGCAATAAGTTGCTTCGGTTTCTTAAACCCACAGTGGGGGTTTGATGGAACACTATAGCCCCACCTACGCTTCGCCACTATTTCTTTCTTTCTTTCTTTTTATATTTTGCAAAACAGAAAAACAATTTATCCAAAAATTATTTTTTATTTTAGTCATTTTAATTTGAAATTAGTCCATCCTAATGCAGTAACTTACGCTGCGTTTGTTTCAGCTATAAAAAAAGTCGGGAAAATATTTTATGCTGTGCTTATTTGGAATGCTCAAAAAATTCGGTCAAAGGGAAAATTAAATCATTTGACTGTAAAATAAGAGGGCTTCAAGTGTAAAATAATTTACACATTCAAATTACCTTCAAATAGAATTTTACAGACTGAAAATAGAAAAGGAGAGAGAGAAAGAGAGCAACGATAGTCCAACCTTCGATCCACCCAAACCCATCGCTAGTTAGATCGTGCCGCTTAAACCCATCGCCGATCTAATCGCGTTGCCTCAGCTCCTCCATCATGCTCAAACCCATCTCTAATGAACCCAGCTAAACCCACCCCGATTTCACCACATCCCAGTTCCCGACCCACGGCCTCGCAGTCGTGCCTGCAAGCCCCTCTGCCGGTGAAGGTAGTTTCTCATCTACTTCACCTTCGTCCTCTCTCTCACTCATCAGACCCATCCTTCTTCCACCCACGCCGTTACTGCCTTAATTTTTTTTTCTTTAAATTGTAAAATAACATTTTTGCTTGGGTTTTGGAGGATTGATGGTTGGGGTGATTCATGGGTTTCAGTGGTGGTGGGTTGGGGGTGAGTTTAAGCGTTAATGGTGGTTGATTGGGGGTGGTGGATCGTTAGCTAGGGTGGTTTGTGGGTTTCAATGGTGGTGGATTATGGGTTTTGGTAGATGGTTTTGATATTGATTTTGAGATTATGGGTTTTGATTTTGATTATGATTTTTCAAATTAATTGGTTATGTGGTGGTTGATAGTGGCTGAGTTTATGGTGGTGATTGTGGTTGTTGGGTTTTCTGAAAATAGGTTTTTACATGCAATACCAAACACTAAAAATACTTTTCTAGCAAATTTTCCAAAACACAAACAAACAATTGAAAATATTTTTCTTTTCATAAAATATTTTCAATTGAAAATATTTTACACTCTGAAAACATTTTACATATTGCCAAACACAGCATAACCAAAAATCATTTAAGTTCTTTGACAATTAAAGGACTAATATATTTTTTTTTTATTAACCCACTTCAAACATAAACGACTAAAAAGATTTGTAAACAAGGTTAAAAGAATACAGATAGCAATTTTTTCTTTTTTCATTTTTTAATTACGAGTAATAGGAAATAGAAATACTATGTCACGAAGAAGTATTAACTAGTTAAACTATAATGTGGCATTTGGTAGGGGGAATCCAAATTACTCTTGGCATCTAGATTATTAGGAATGTGGGTCCTTGCAATTCCTTGCAATCTAGATGCCTAGGAATGTAAATATTCCTATGTTTGGTTTCATTGGGAATCTCTTAAAATTCTTAGGAATGTGAAATAATAATGTTTAGTTTATTCATAGGAATTTTAAATGAATTATTTATTTTTCTCATTCTATTGTTAAATTTGAATGTGAACTACCAAGTCCTTTTAAAAAAAGGGAAATGCTAACAAATGCCCTTAGATCATTGGTTAACCATCCATTTAAAGAAAGTTTGTATGAGAAAAGAAAAGAAAAAACAATTAATGTTTTGACAGCTTTTTTCATTTTCCATAAAAGTGGTGTCAAAACTTTCTTAGGCTCCGCTTGGGAGTTCATAAGGGAAGGGAATGGAATAGAATAAAATGATCATAAAGGAATGGAAAAGAATGGAATGAAATGGAATGTATTTAAGTGAGGGAAAAGAATGGAACGAAATAGAATTAAAAAACCTTGATTGGATGTTTTAAAATAAAGGAATGGAAATGAATGAAAATGAATGGAATGTAAGTAATCTTGTTTGGGAGTAGCATGGAGGGAATGGAATGAAATCATTTTATGACAATATTACGATTAGACCCCTATTTTAAAATAAAGAGTTGAATATATAGGGGTATTTTGGGAGTTTTAGTAAAAAATCATTAAATCTAATTCTATTTCTTCCCATTCCTCCCAATTTCGAGAGGAATGAAAATTTGAGATTTTAAGGGAATAGAGAGGAATGAGTGTTCCCTCTTACCTATTCCATTCCCTTCTACTTAAACTCTTAAACAAGAGAATGGACTTTCCATTCTCTCTATTAAAACTCTCAAACAAGGGAATGGAAGAATATTCTAAAATGATTCTTTTCATTCCTTTTCATTCATTCCTCCCAAGCGAGGCCTTAAAAGAGATTGTTAACCAATGGTCTAAGGGCACTCATTAGCATGACCTTAAAAAAAAATATTCCTCTAAATAAATAAAGAAAAACAAAATATAAACTGTTAATAATTTGTTTAGCAACACACACACAACATCAAAAGTGAATACCTAGCAGTAATGGAAGGTCCCCTTCAAACTTTTTTTTTTCACACGTGAAATCTAAATAGAACTTTGTTAAAGAATATATCAATAAAGTTGTTTATCCTGTTTATGTTATTTTGGCAGGAAAAGATAAAGACAAGGGAAAAAATATTGATAATTTGTTTTATATTTTATCTTAATAGCTTCGATGATAAGGAAAAATGGTTAAAATTATCAATTTATAAAAAATACAATTTCTTTTAAGCTTGAGAATCTGGATACCCACCTGTTTTAAAGGGAATCCACATTCTTACTAAGAGAGGTTTAAAGGGGGAATCTAGATTCCCCTAGCATCTGATTCCCTAGCGTGATTTGCAACTAAATATGAGAATTTTTAAACATTCCTGGGAATCCTAAAACATTACCCCGTACCAAACGCCACATAAGGCTCTTTGCAGTTTTGTCTTAACTTGCACGTGCTAAATGTCGATTGGATTATTTTACACCAAATACTAGTGATAGATCCATGTGTAAGTAATGGATTCTAATCATAAGTTAACATTTATACAAATTGTGGCAAAATGTGTGGTCATGGTAGAAGAGTTGGGATTTCATCCTAGCAAGCCATGCCACAAACACCAAACTTATTCCATACTTCGTAGTTTTAAATTTTGATCTAACTAGACCGGCCGATTCAATCGAAATCAGGGACCAATCTGGTTCGGTAAAACCCCTAAAATTGGTATAAAATTGGCTAAAATTGGTCAAAAATTGAGTTCCAGAGCAAAAAGTGGTTCTTTGATCATACCGGTTTTTAAAATCATGGTATACTCTCACACACCCACATAGTTTTGGTGAAAAAAAGGCTTTGATAAATTTAGTATCACCACAAAATTCCTTAATTATTATAAAAGTCGCATTCCAAAAACTTTTAATAATAATAATAATATTGGCTAATTTAAGAATTTACTCTATTGGCTAATTTAATAAACCAATACTATGATATAAATGCAAACTTTGTTGATTTAGAATCCTAAATAAAGAAAACTTCAAGGAATGCGCCATATGGCACAACCTTATATTTTCTAACATGAGGTTTTTGCTTTTATATATACTAATATAAACACAGCAAAATCTCCCAAAAATCATATGAGTATTTAAACGAAGGTTGAAGAAGCAAATTGAATCACACACCAAAAGCCTATGTTCACCAAAATTGAACCTTAAATCACACACCAAAACCAAACCCTAATTGCCACATTCAATCAATAAAAACAAATACAGCAACAAAAGCATTGCACAATATTCAATCAAAGATTAGAAAATGAAAAATTAGGGCATCAAAAGGTTCAGACCTTGATTGAGATTGGCAAAGATGCGTACGGAAGTAGATCTTCATTGGTGCTATTGTCCTAGCTCGTCGGAATATTCCTTACTCCAATCAAAGATTCTCACACACCAAAATTTTTGTAGAGAAAATGAGAAAGAGAGAGAGAGTGATGGCTATAGAGAGAGAGAAAGCAATCGAATGAAAAAAAAAATCAAAGAAAATAAGAGCCTAAGTACTCTAAGATTGTAGAAATTTGAACAAAGAAGAAGAGCATAAATTCTAGGCTCTTCGAATGCAGAGAGGGCTTTTGTTTTCCACTAAGTTTGCTAGGCTCTTCAAATCAGTTTCAAGGATGAATTTGAAAAATCATGGGTCCTATTTCCAGCACTTATTTCAACAGAGAGGAAGAGCGTAAATTTTAGAGTGTAAACTCGTGGGCCCTATTTCCAGCACTTATTTCAACAGTTAACAAAGTTATTCCAAGAGTTTTGTATCTTATTTCAAAATAGTGTCACATTAGCATTTACCAAATCCCTCTTCGGCTACACGCGAAACTACATAAAAGAACTCATAATTTTTTTTTTCTTGACGTGAAATATCATCCTCCTTTTGGAAAAAATAAAAAATAACGTCAGTGATTTTCGATCTTAGTTTTAGTGAAACGGATACAAAGGGTGCCTTTTGTTTTCAGTCTTTAGGTCTTTCTAGGGAAAAGAAGTTTGGGGCTTATTGGGGTGGAAGGGTGGTTTTCATTAGGAAAAGGGGACTTCATTGAGAAAATGAGAGAGAAAAAGTGAAAGAAAATTATAGGAACGTTACAGTTTACTTACCTGATGGAATGGCTTATGCATTTGAAACGGTTTATGTGTTGAACGAATGGGTTTGGCCAGAATAACTCTTCACTTTTAAAGTGTAAACGTAGTAGGATTTTAGATTGGTTATTTTCCTACGTGGCAGCACCACCTTAATTGCAGGAAAATAAGGCTTCTGCTTTAATATATAGTATTAGATATATATTGATATTGATGATTATAGATGCTGAAATCCATCATTTATTTGAGAGAGAATGTCACATTGATGTACTCCGAGAATAATTGATAGTTATAGAGGGGAAAAAAAAAAACTTAGGAACTAAGGTGACATTAAATGTGATGGATGAGAAGTTCATGTTCGTTGGCTTTATTTAGTGACAAATTTATATGTTTTTATTTTCTTTTTAATGTATCTTTCTGAGACATAATTGTATTTGGGTAAAAGTTCTTAAGCCTTATATTCTGTTTGGAAAACTGCATTCAGAGTCATCTCACGACCTCAGGCAACTTGCTATGCCTGCAAGAGACATGCGGCAAAATGTTAGGATCAAAGTAATGACAAGGCAAGTCGCAACCATCTCACAACCAGCCAAGTCGCGACCATCTTATGACCAGCCAGGTCACAACAAGGTTGTGAGTTGCACGATTATTGTACCCTAGTCTCTGCACATTTTCATTTCATTAAGATTCTACAAGCACACACCCTCACAGCTATTGTGCATGGTTAGTGCTGATACCATATTTTGTTTGGCCTCAAATTGGGTTGGGAATCCGAGTTTTAAATCAAGGGTCTCACAGAGTTATTTTAACATTACATTAAAAATATTGAAAGTCCTTTCAATTTAATTATTTAAAGGACAAAGTTTAGCTACAAAATTGATTGTAGCCTTAGGCTACAAACTCACTTAATAAAATAAATATTACTATATATTTTGAAAATCTAACCATTGAATTACATGTTATTTACGTTCTTAATGCACATGTCAATTTTTGTGTCAATCGGTTATCATTTACTATATAATCTATAATATTATATTTTATACATAATTTTAAATTACAAAAACTTGCAATTTAAAATTTTATTGATGACATAGCTATCGATTTTTAATTTTCTTGAAATTTTGCAAACATTATTTTTTTTTTCACACGTGAAATCTAAATAGAACTTTGTTAAAGAATATATCAATAAAGTTGTTTATCCTGTTTATGTTATTTTGGCAGGAAAAGATAAAGACAAGGGAAAAAATATTGATAATTTGTTTTATATTTTATCTTAATAGCTTCGATGATAAGGAAAAATGGTTAAAATTATCAATTTATAAAAAATACAATTTCTTTTAAGCTTGAGAATCTGGATACCCACCTGTTTTAAAGGGAATCCACATTCTTACTAAGAGAGGTTTAAAGGGGGAATCTAGATTCCCCTAGCATCTGATTCCCTAGCGTGATTTGCAACTAAATATGAGAATTTTTAAACATTCCTGGGAATCCTAAAACATTACCCCGTACCAAACGCCACATAAGACTCTTTGCAGTTTTGTCTTAACTTGCACGTGCTAAATGTCGATTGGATTATTTTACGCCAAATACTAGTGATAGATCCATGTGTAAGTAATGGATTCTAATCATAAGTTAACATTTATACAAATTGTGGCAAAATGTGTGGTCATGGTAGAAGAGTTGGGATTTCATCCTAGCAAGCCATGCCACAAACACCAAACTTATTCCATACTTCGTAGTTTTAAATTTTGATCTGACTAGACCGGCCGATTCAATCAAATCAGGGACCAATCTGGTTCGGTAAAACCCCTAAAATTGGTATAAAATTGGCTAAAATTGGTCAAAAATTGAGTTCCAGAGCAAAAAGTGGTTCTTTGATCATACCGGTTTTTAAAATCATGGTATACTCTCACACACCCACATAGTTTTGGTGAAAAAAAGGCTTTGATAAATTTAGTATCACCACAAAATTCCTTAATTATTATAAAAGTCGCATTCCAAAAACTTTTAATAATAATAATAATATTGGCTAATTTAAGAATTTACTCTATTGGCTAATTTAATAAACCAATACTATGATATAAATGCAAACTTTGTTGATTTAGAATCCTAAATAAAGAAAACTTCAAGGAATGCGCCATATGGCACAACCTTATATTTTCTAACATGAGGTTTTTGCTTTTATATATACTAATATAAACACAGCAAAATCTCCCAAAAATCATATGAGTATTTAAACGAAGGTTGAAGGAGCAAATTGAATCACACACCAAAAGCCTATGTTCACCAAAATTGAACCCTAAATCACACACCAAAACCAAACCCTAATTGCCACATTCAATCAATAAAAACAAATACAGCAACAAAAGCATTGCACAATATTCAATCAAAGATTAGAAAATGAAAAATTAGGGCATCAAAAGGTTCAGACCTTGATTGAGATTGGCAAAGATGCGTACGGAAGTAGATCTTCATTGGTGCTATTGTCCTAGCTCGTCGGAATATTCCTTACTCCAATCAAAGATTCTCACACACCAAAATTTTTGTAGAGAAAATGAGAAAGAGAGAGAGAGTGATGGCTATAGAGAGAGAGAAAGAGAGAGAGAGAAAGCAATCGAATGAAAAAAAAAATCAAAGAAAATAAGAGCCTAAATACTCTAAGATTGTAGAAATTTGAACAAAGAAGAAGAGCATAAATTCTAGGCTCTTTGAATGCAGAGAGGGCTTTTGTTTTCCACTAAGTTTGCTAGGCTCTTCAAATCAGTTTCAAGGATGAATTTGAAAAATCATGGGTCCTATTTCCAGCACTTATTTCAACAGAGAGGAAGAGCGTAAATTTTAGAGTGTAAACTCGTGGGCCCTATTTCCAGCACTTATAACAAAGTTATTCCAAGAGTTTTGTTATCTTATTTCAAAATAGTGTCACATTAGCATTTACCAAATCCCTCTTCGGCTACACGCGAAACTACATAAAAGAACTCATAATTTTTTTTTCTTGACGTGAAATATCATCCTCCTTTTGGAAAAAATAAAAAATAAAGTCAGTGATTTTCGATCTTAGTTTTAGTGAAACGGATACAAAGGGTGCCTTTTGTTTTCAGTCTTTAGGTCTTTCTAGGGAAAAGAAGTTTGGGGCTTATTGGGGTGGAAGGGTGGTTTTCATTAGGAAAAGGGGACTTCATTGAGAAAATGAGAGAGAAAAAGTGAAAGAAAATTATAGGAACGTTACAGTTTACTTACCTGATGGAATGGCTTATGCATTTGAAACAGTTTATGTGTTGAACGAATGGGTTTGGCCAGAATAACTCTTCACTTTTAAAGTGTAAACGTAGCAGGATTTTAGATTGGTTATTTCCTACGTGGCAGCACCACCTTAATTGCAGGAAAATAAGGCTTCTGCTTTTATATATAGTATTAGATATATATTGATATTGATGATTATAGATGCTGAAATCCATCATTTATTTGAGAGAGAGTGTCACATTGATGTACTCCGAGAATAATTGATAGTTATAGAGGGAAAAAAAAAAACTTAGGAACTAAGGTGACATTAAATGTGATGGATGAGAAGTTCATGTTCGTTGGCTTTATTTAGTGACAAATTTATATGTTTTTATTTTCTTTTTAATGTATCTTTCTGAGACATAATTGTATTTGGGTAAAAGTTCTTAAGCCTTATATTCTGTTTGGAAAACTGCATTCAGAGTCATCTCACGACCTCAGGCAACTTGGTATGCCTGCAAGAGACATGTGGCAAAATGTTAGGATCAAAGTAATGACAAGGCAAGTCGCAACCATCTCACAACCAGCCAAGTCGCGACCATCTTATGACCAGCCAGGTCACAACAAGGTTGTGAGTTGCACGATTATTGTACCCTAGTCTCTGCACATTTTCATTTCATTAAGATTCTACAAGCACACACCCTCACAGCTATTGTGCATGGTTAGTGCTGATACCATATTTTGTTTGGCCTCGAATTGGGTTGGGAATCCGAGTTTTAAATCAAGGGTCTCACAGAGTTATTTTAACATTACATTAAAAATATTGAAAGTCCTTTCAATTTAATTATTTAAAAGCAAAAATCAGGCTCGAATTGATTAAATTATTGTGGAAATATGGAATTTGTCAATTAGGGCTTGCCATGGAAGACATGCTTTATTTCTTAACTGACATTTGTTTTCCCTTGAAATGCATTAGGGGTCCTCACCGATGTGTTACGATAGTTTTTGGGTTGCTTTGATAAGCCCAGATTCAGATAAAAATTAATCTTGGAACGTGCTCAGAATTGCCATTAAATTTAGGAAATTAGTTGGATTTGTCAAGAAATGCTTGCCACTATTTTTAATTGGGTCCAATAATTCCACATTTATTTTCATTGGTCTCATTATATTTAAATCTATCTAATTGTCCTAACATTTTATTGAGTGTGTCCAATTTCAATTTAAGGTCCATTGATTATTGGTTGAATGTCACATTGTTACAAAGGATGGAATTAGATTAATACAAAGAGCTAGAATTGCATTGCCATTGGATGGATCCCACCTTCCCGTATTCTAGAGAATTCCCTAATAATAGATTTTGTCTTTCATTTGCTAGCACACACTCTCACTCCCACTCCCACACTTTCACTTAGTACCCTATACATGTTGTCCTCAATTCACTATGTGTCCTCACCTTACACAAGGGACAAACCTCACTTACTCAAAAAAGCCTCCTTGATTCCCACGGTTTGGGTAGAGAGAAAATCATCTCTACCTTTACCTCATTCTCTCCCTTTTTTTCTCCACCATCAACCCAGAAAAACTCTTTACAAGAACCCTAAAAATCAACACAGAAGCAGAGAAAGGGAGAATCAGAAACAATAGTATAGAACCATAGCAAAGCAGATGCAGAAAACATGAGCTTCTTCTCTCTTTTTCCTTTACTCTTTTGTTGGATTTTAATTTAGCTTGAATCTTAACTTATTTATGTGTTTTCTTTCTAGCAGAACATCAAGTGGAGCAACTAAAAGGAACCAACACAACACAATATGCAAAAGTGAAAGAGCAATAACCAGCAATCATCAAAATAGGGAAAACGAAAAGAAAAAGAAGAAGGAAGGGGGTGCATTGACAGGGTAAACCTTAAAACCCATTTCCCTATTTCCTATTTCTGTGTGATATTTGTTGGGGGCAGTTTTTGTGTGTAGTCACGTGTCTTCCACTGGAGGTGTGACTTTGCTAGACCCGAATTTGTTTTGGAGAGTTCAATCTAGAACTCAACATTGGGCCGCATAGACCAATGGTTTCCAGTGCATTTTCAAGCCTACAAAATAGATAAAGGCCAAAGTCTTAGAATCATGATAATGGTTGAAATAAATAAATAATATGTTTAGCATAATAGATTTGTTTAAATGGTGAGTTGAACGTTATTATTATGTGTGTTAAGTGATGTCCAATAGAATGATTAATTAATTGTCATATGTCCAATAATGGAATGACTCCAATAGTCCATATCTAGCTGTGGTATAGTTCATGTTCAATATAATAAGGTTTGTTTAGCAATAGTCTATGTCCAAATAATATATGTCCAACAATAGTTTATGTCCAATAATACACATCCAGCTATGATTTATGTCCAAACATTACACATCCAGCAGTGGTTCATGTCCAAGTAATATATGTCCATTGATGGTATATGTCTGAATAATATATGTACATCGGTGATTTATGTCCGAATAATATGTCCAGCGATGGTAGATCAATTTATTAATATATATGTTCATTAATGAAGTATTAGTGAGATCATATTTTATTAAATTGTGAGATGATATTAAAGTAACTTGCATTCAACGGTGCAATAATAATGAGTTAACTATGTGGGTTCTTTTTTTTTTGGGTAAAACAGCACACAGGCCCAAGTAGAAAGCAAGGATCCTGGGTCCAATGCTTTATGTTTAAGGGACTAAGCTTGGTTCACTGTAGCTAAGTTGGGCTGATTTCGAACCAAGTTGTGCATGCATGAATCCTACAACACATACATACTAACACACAGAAAACATATACGTATTGTACAACAAGGAACAATAAAGAAGTGATATAAGAGAAAAAATGAAATAAACGTTAGGGATCCTTAGGATGATATAGAATGTTTCATTATTTTCTTAAGTTTTTAATACATCACACTCACTAGGATATGTTACAAGGTCCAAATAAGTTCAAAAATCACAGACATAGATGACTCCTCAGGTCTCTAAGACTTGCGAAGTTTGAATCCATTTGAATCCAAGTATATTCTTTAGTGGCTGTTTTAGGATCTTGGACGGTGTTTTCCCTCTCTTCTCTTTTCTGAATTCTAACAGACTTTTCTCAAGGATCTTTTCCTCTAATTCACTGTTGCTGAATGCCCTTCATTGTTGGTTGCCCCCCTTTTATAGTACCATGCTAGGGCTTTTTGATGTACCATTAATTTCCTCCATTTGCTGCCCTGAGTACCAGAACCAATGTTGTGTCAGCAATATTGGTGACTGGCTCCTTCCTTATTTTCTCACTATTTCCCTCTTTTGAGGTTCCCTCTTCAAAAGCCCCTAGTTGACTTTCCTGTTCTGAGGGGTCCTAAAGGGTTGACCTTTGATCTTTCCTTTTCCAAAACTTCTAGATACCACCTTTTCAGACCTACCTTTTAGCAGCTTTCCTTTTTGTCATTTTTCCTAAATGGGCGGATTCCCTTCCATCAAGCTGAAAGATCCCCAGCCACCTTCCTTCATGGTCTATTTTTATGGGTTCCTCGAGGTACTAGACCTTTATTTATGAATTGCTGGTTCCCCAAGTCTTTTGTCCCTTTTCTGCATCATTGGGTGGTTGATGGGATACATTTGCTCTCGTTCTTTGTGCTCTTGGGCATGCTTCCTTGAGCTGTCTCAATCCCAACCTGGCCTTGCTGCATATCTCGAGGATCCCAGGCTTCTGGGAATCCCTAGGTATCCTAGTTCAATTTTTTCTCTGGGTTCCCCAGCAATTTTCTCCCTTAAGGGCTGGGCTGAACTTCTTCTTTCTTTGAATCGTAAGGTCCAATGTTTGCCCATTCATGGGCTTGGGTCCCTTCCTATTGACTTTTAATGGATTTAGGCCTTGCCTTTTCATTGAAAGCCTAAGTGGTTCTTGGATTTCAATCTTTTTTGTATTGTTTTGGGTTTTGGTACAATATTGTGATATTTTGGACCTCAACATTAATATATACTTAATAATGTTATCTTGAAGATGGAGAAACATTGACTTATCTTTAATGTTTCTAACTCTAGCCGTATAGCATTACTTTATTCTTTATATGATTTGTGGCTCCAATCTTATAGAATTGGTGAGCTGATAACATTCCAGCGGCATAATAATATGAGTACAGCAGTACAATGATAATAAAATAAAATACATTCAATAATTTAAATATAGAAATAAAGGTATAATGACTTATCTTCATAGTTTGTGGCTCTAGTCGTATAACATCAGTGGACTTATAACATTTTAGTAGCATGATAAAATGAGTCTAACAGTGCAGTATGATATTGTGAGTCCTTTCATGGTGACTTTATGATTGAAGGGGAAAAATGGGTGCCATTGGAGGGAGAGAGAATATGTCCAGCCATGTGTATAGGTTGGTTAAGTTTGTCTCCATTATCATGCACTTAAATTAAATTTCCCGTGATTATGCTCTTTTAGTTTTGAGTAAGATATAAGTGATACTGCCTTCCATGAGAAGGGTTTTTAATATCATAATTTTGTGCCTTTCATAAGGAGGAATTTTTTAGCATTATAATTATATGTCTTCCATGAGAAGGCCTTTGTGACATGTTCTTGGAAGAGTATTTGATATCTTTTAGGATGTATGGAGATGATAAGAAATATACATGAGCCAAGAATGAGATATTGTGCCACTAACAGAAACCTCTTACGTGGTAGATGAAGTAACCTGCTTGTTGATGTGACGCTAACGTGGCTATTAAAACATTATTAAAAAATTTATTTGGCATTTTTTTTTAAAAAAAAGCCATGTCAGAAATTTTTTTAAAATAAATTAAATTAAAAAAACCTTAAATCTAATTTAATTAAAAAAAAATTCTTAATGTTCTCATGTTCTTCAACTTGTTCTTCATATTCTTCCCAAATCAAACCCAACAACTAGGAACTCAAATCCATCATATGAACACAAACCCGGCAACCCAAGAACTCAAATCCAAATCACCAGAACACAAATCAAGACCATCGAATTCTTCATGTTCTTCCCCAAATTATAACACAATCAACATCAAATTCTCTAGCAAATCAAACCCATAAACCCAGTAAACAAACCAACCCAAATCAAGAAACCAATCACAACAAATCCAGATCAAAACCATCAAACCCAGACTAACACAATCAAACCTAGATCCCACCACCATTGACCAACACAATCAAACCCAGATTCAACCACCACTGACCAACACAATTAAACCACCACCACCCCGCCAATCAAAAACATTTATCTAGAACATGAACTTTAGCCCAAAAACCCAAAAAATTTCTAGAACATGACCACCATTGCCACCAATCAGTCACCAAACCAACAATCCACCCCACCGATCAGTCACCAAACCCACTGAACTAGTCACCAAACCCACCGATCAGTCAACAAACCCACGCCAACAAAGTCACCAAACCCACTACAACTATCGTTGATCAAACAAAAGAGAGGAAGAGGAATTTCACAATCATCAACAGACTAGGACAGAGGCCGAGATTGAGCTTCATTGTGGCCGAAACAGAGGCCGAGATCAGGCTTCATTGTGGCCAAGATAGTGGCCGAGGTCGAGCTTCATTCTCTTTAAACTACTGCCAGCCCCCTTCCTTTAGATCTGCTCCAAACTACTGGCATCATCTCATTCTCTCCACCTCCCCCCCCCCTCTCTCTCTCTCTCTAAACTCATATCACAGTTTAAAATGGTTTAATGATAATAAATAAATAAATAATCGTTTGATGATTTTTAAAGTAAATACACTTTTGACTAACACACTTAAAAAAAAAAAAAAAAGTAAATACACTTAAAACTAGAATGGTCTAATGATTGTTTTTGAATTTTCTAATTAATTTAATTAGATTAATAATAAAAAAAAAATCGTTTAAAACTAAAAAAGTAAAATTTTTGTTTGATTTTTATTTTTTAAAATTAAAATTAAAATTAAAATTGAGGAATTAAATTTTTGTTTTAATTTTTTATTAATTAAAATACTAATGTGGCATTT
This sequence comes from Quercus suber, assembly GCF_002906115.3. NCBI lineage: Eukaryota > Viridiplantae > Streptophyta > Magnoliopsida > Fagales > Fagaceae > Quercus > Quercus suber. The sequence goes on from NW_027070455.1 coordinate 116,503, forward strand.
AAAAAATGCCAAATAATTTTTTTAAATAATATTTTAATGGCCATGTCAGCACCACGTTAGTGCCACGTTAACAAGCAGATTACTTTGTCTACCACGTAGGAGGTTCTCGTTAGTAGGTTGACAATAGGGACCAAAATAGAATCAATTTGAGTTTTTTAGGGACTACATTAGTAGCAAAATCAATGTAGGGACCAAAATGAGAATTTGCCCAAAATGTAGAGACCAAAAGTGCATTTTCACCTTTTTATTTTATTTTGATTTTTAAATGATCAAGAATTGAACTATTATGAAAGTTCACACACACAAACACACACCATCAATTAGACTTGATTAGGAAATCCTAGACTAAATTGAAAGCAATATGCAAAGATGAATGTTTTCATGGCAAAAAGAGCATTGCAATCAGTTTTTTAAGCTACCTTTAATGGCATATGATCTTTTGAGTATTCCTATAACTATGGTTACATAAACTTTTAGCACAGAATGTGAAGTTAGTATCAATCTTGTATTTGGCCAAAGATTGTTAAAGCTTTAATTTGCACTTGGAATTTGTTGTGCAACAGCAGAAGCTCTGATTCCATTTCTTGTCTAATAGCACTCATTGATTTGAACAAATTACAATAAAGGCAAATAAGTCAACAAGCACCACAAAGAGGATACAATAATTTATGGGGCTCGTCATATAACATATCTCCATAGAAAGAGATTTTTTTTTTTTTTTTT
>NW_027070455.1:131391-144768 GCF_002906115.3 Quercus suber
TATATAAATATAATATGATAACAATACACACACATATAAAAAAAAAAAAAAAAAAAACTTCTCTATTTCTTAATTATTAAATTATATAAAGTTATATTATATTTATATTGTACGTACAAACATTCACATACATCATAATTTACACAAATACATAACATTATAACAAAAAGTAATGTACACAATCAATATTAAACACACTCACACACACATAATATAAATGTATAAAAAAGAATTACACTTAAAATTCACAAACACTTACTCTTTATTCGGTTTCTCAAAAAAAAAAAAATATATATATATATATATATATTTAAAGTCAAAAATACTTGTTTTCTTGAATTTTACTAACTTTATTACAAAAAATTAATATAATATGATAACAATACACACACATATAAAAAAAAAAAAAAACTTCTCTATTTCTTAATTATTAAATTATATAAAGTTATATTATATTTATATTGTACATACAAACATTCACATACATCATAATTTACACAAATACATAACATTATAACAAAAAGTAATGTACACAATCAATATTAAACACACTCACACACACATAATATAAATGTATAAAAAAGAATTACACTTAAAATTCACAAACACTTACTCTTTATTCGGTTTCTCAAAAAAAAAAAATATATATATATATTTAAAGTCAAAAATACTTGTAATAAAAATGTGCAAAATTTAAGTCAGAGTGTGCAAAAAAATTATTTTTAAAAATAAATTAAAGTATTAAGCTAACCAAAAAAAAAAAAAAATTATATATATAGTTTTTTCTTTTGAAGTCAGGGGGTTCATTTGAACCCCTAAATATGCTTTAGCGCCGGCCCTGATTGTTGCCACATTTTTTAAAAGAAATATACAACAAAAAAAAGTACAAATGCTGCCACAATTCTAAAAAAATTAAAAATCATTCTCCTACGATTTCTTAAAAAATTACTTCTATAAAGAAAATGATAAGAAGATTAAGTTTTGCCAGAAAGTTTTTTAAAATGAAAAGGCTAATGAAAAGGTATGGTTGCAGACTTAAGCAATCCCATGCCCAATATACTGTCGTTTTAAAAAAAAAAGCCATGTGTAATTGTCCCATTCTGCTTAAAAGAGTGTGTTGTGGTGGTATAATTTGAGTAAAGTTTGTGTTTATGGTGTATCTGTGTATTCGAACCTCTTTCACTCTTTCTTGTATGTGTGTGTTTGTTTCTTAAAATAAAATAAAATAAAATAAAATCTTATTTTACATATTTTGTTGAAAATGTATTTAAAGTTGAATAGTAATAAAGAGTGTATTTGCGCATTGTGTATTTTCTAGTTTGCATAATATTGAAAGTTGATCGTTTGTCCTTAGCCTTAGTACTATAGTAGTCTAAGGTTTTGTTAAGGGGCACGTTCCTTACCAATTTTCTTCATTTAGCATTCCACTTCATCAAGCCTTTGCATTTTTGTCAAAATACTAATCCATTACATATGTTAATGATATTAAAATTAATATTTTGACATAAATTCAAAGGTTTGATGATGTGCAAAGGTTCTTGGGTAGATATTTATTAAAGTTACACAACTTAATATTTTTTTATTGGTCAAAATATTTAAAATCTTACAATTGGATTACACATTTTCCTTGCTCTTAATACATATGTCAAATTTTGTGTTAATTGGATATTATTTACTATTTGATTAATTATTTTACAAATAATATAGTTATTAATCTCTTATCATCTCAATATTTTGCAAATATAGTGATAATATAAAGAGGTAATATAATATCTAACCAATAATTTATATTTTTTAAATTATTTTAGTGAGATATCATATATAATTTCTAAATATAGTGGAGTAATATAACCAAATTAATTTTCTAATTATCATAACACATAATGAGTTTAAATTATACACCATAAAGATTATTTCTTATTAAAATTAAATAATTAAACTGATAGCATATTGTGCAATACATCAACTAGTGGTAAATAATTGCACACACCTTCGATGCAAGATAGAACATTAATACATTATTGTAGTTTGAGTCAACATATTACTGATAACACACATGAGCACATAAGAAACCAAAATTTAATAATATAATGCATACATGAAAATCCATCCAACTTGCAAGAACTTATTAAGGATACACTTCAATTAGAACCCTTAAACCTAGTATGGGGGTTATCTTATAGTTACTAAAACCAGCATCCATAAATAGCTTAGCCCATTCTTTCTCATTTCTCTCTCTTCCTTTTACTAATACCATCATTACCATGTCAAAAAAGAGTTGTGTCTCAGTTGACTTTTTATCTTCCTTTTGATTCTCCATCATCAACTCTATGATAATCACTTTTCCCTTCTTATCATTGGTAGTGATTGCCTCCTTGCATCGCTTAAGCAGTTTCACGCAGTCCTCTTCATTCCAATCATGCAATATCCACTGTTTCCTCATTTGCAAGATCAATCAAAAACACTAAAACTGTATGAGGTCAAACCCTTAGACATAATGAAATTTTATATTCTTTTATGATTATTTTATTTAGTCCATGCTATTAAAATAATCATGGTTAGGCAAAGAAACAAACTAATTTACCAAAATTGAAAAAAAAAATGAAATGCATGAAATGACACATACCTAGTTACATGAAACAAGCTTAATATTTTGAAAATTCTAAGAGTGGATTACATGTTCATTATATTCTTGACATATATGTCATATTTTATATCTATTGAATGTTATTTACTTCATATTAATAAAATCATGTTTCATACAAAATTTTAAAATAAAAAATTTGAAATTTAAATTATTTTATAGATGAGACAATTATTAGCCTCTAATAGTATTGATGTTTTGAATACATATAGCGCATAACAAGACAATTTATTAGAATGGTGGATTTTTCATAGAAAAACATCCAAAAGTTACACCATAGACCATGTGTAATTTGAAGCAAATTTTATATATGTGTGTGTGTGTTGGAGGGACATGATAATTTTTATTGAATAAAATTTGGATAAAGTTTAGCTACAAAATTGGTTGTAGTCTAAGACAACAATCTTACTCAATAAAATAAATATTATTACATATTTTAAAAATCTAACCTTTACATTGTATGTTCTTTATATTCTTAATACACATGTTAAATTTTGTATCAATTAAATGTTATTTACTATATGATTTATAAGTTAATATTTTATTTATAATTTTAAATTACGAAAACTTATAATTTAAAAAATTTCTTGATGAAATAGCTATTAATTTTTAATTTTATAAAAAATTTGCAAGCATGGAGGATATAACATGAAGATGTAATCCAATGGTGAATTTATCAAAATTCACCTCAAATAAAAAAATATTGAGTATGATTGTAACTTAAAACTACAACCAATTTTGTAGCTAAACTTTGTCCATAGAATATATTTTTGAAAGGATAAAAGAAGATTTTGAAGACTTTAGGAGCTATAGCGCCGTTCTCCCAGGTGGGTTTGCCACTACACGAATAGAGTTGATCCACAATATGGAAATTTGGAAATAAATTGTGAAAAATGCCTCTAATCACCGAATGTAAACCATATGATATGTACGACCATCCATGTACCGGGTGGAAATAGCACTAAAATATATTTTACCTTCATAAAAACAGCATCAGCAGGAGGAATTGCCTCAAACATGTCCCCTCCAACATATTTCAAGTTCTTACTCCCTTGAAAGTCAGCAACTACGGGTGGGAGATCAAATACAGTGCACTCTATATCTGGGAATGTATCGGCAATGGCCTTGGTCACAGTTCCTGTGCCACCTCCAACGTCAACAAATGACTTCAGTCCCTCAAACACCCCCTTACACTTGTCAACCACAATGCTCATGACTAAGCGTGCATCGCTAGCCATAGCATCATTGAAAATATTAGCAAATTTTGGTTCATCCCCCCCATAATCCCAAAATGTCTTCCCGTGAGCCGTGTCAAATGGCGTAAGATCCTCATTTTGGAACCAAGGGGTCAAATAATTCCATGGCGTTGTCAACACTGGATCAACCGAGGCTAGTAAGAAAGGTGTCACACTCAAGGGATTGTCCTTAATGAGGAGCCTGGAAGATTCAGTCAGTACATACGCTTCTTCTTGGTCATTTTCGTTAGTATTTTTTAGAGCAAAGAAGCCAGAGTGGATCAAAATGCGCATGAGGCGGTAGACATGGGGAGATTTTGTAGGGTGGATTGGTAGTGCAGTGATGAGCTCAGAGAGAGTCATGGGTTTGCCATGGTTGTGGATGATATCTGGTATACCTAGTTCAATTGCACATTTAAGGGACATGGAGTTTACGAAGTTGAAAATGTGGTTCCATATGTGGGCTTGAGCATCAAGTAACTCAGTAGCATTTTCACCTGGGACCAATTTGAAACTTAGCTGTTTAGTGCCACTCATTTTGTTTTTTTACATAACAACTCTTTAGAACATTGAGCTTATATATATAATATCGAGAATTGAGTGATTTGCTCATATCCTACCGACAGCCAAAAGTATTTGGACGACAGAAACAGGTATAAGAAAACATCTTTTCTTTATAAATTGATACAGAAAAGACAAAGAAAGAAAAAGATATGTTCCACCGAACCGAAATTTTCGGTTTTACCAAATTTGGTACTGACACCGAAAGGGAGGAACACCGACACCGAACCGACTGGATTTCAATCGGTTCGGTCGGTTTTTGTTTGGAATTACAACACGGTTTTTTTGCCCCCACTGCACCTCTTAAATGTTTATTTAAATTTTGTCAATTAGATTCGTTAGATCTGACCTATCAAAAAAAAAAAAAAAAAAAGATTTGTTAGATCTGCTTTCCCCATCAGGATAATTGAAGCCATATCGATTATGGAATTCACGTGATAATTATGGAATTCTAATTTTCCGGAACTCTACCACTGCCCTCGATATCATCTAGGTAATCATTGTCTCATAAAGCTCTAATCTATTTCAGATATTGGCAGTTCACAACTTCACAAAGTTATAATTTATGCCGTGTCTTGTACAATTAGCATGGGCAAAAATTTTCCATTCTAAAATTTATAAAGATCCTCATGCTTCAAAAATAAAAATGGATTGGTATAAGGCTCTAGAAGACTAGAATACCCACCAATCACCTACAACCTTTGGAAAGAAGTGTAGAAAAGGCTAGGAACTAGAAAAGTTCTATCAGAATCCACCTTCTGAGTTTCTTTTCTAAATCTTTCTTTCAAAGTGTAGTATTTCACTCTATCTTGTTCTATCAATATTCTTTTGATATTTATGTGTATGATAATTTCAAAGTTTAAATTTGTTGCACACAAATTGTTTTATATGTTTTACACAACCCAAATCACATTCCCTTCTTCTTTTAGAGGTTGCTTTTGGAGGTGTGTGCAAAATTTTGTAAAATAGTTTGTGTAATAAACACTACTCATTAAAAAATTATTTAAATGTCTCCGGCCTATTCTTGGTATCAAGTATCCATCAATTTCTTTTTAAATATCGAACTTAACTAAATGCTCTATCTTAAATGTTGTTTCTTCTAAGTTTGAAATCAATAATCAACCCCTAAATTATTTTGACTCATTCAAAAGTAACCGGTATACACCTTTACGTTGCATTTGTTTCAACTGTAAAGGAAGTCGGGAAAATATTTTACACCATGCTTGCTATTTGGGATGCTCAGAAAATTCGATCAAAGGGAAAATTAAATAATTTGACTGTAAAATAAGAGGGCTTCAAGTGCAAAATAATTTACACATTCAAATAACCTTCAAATAGAATTTTACAGACTGAAAATAGAAAAGGAGAGAGAGAGAGAGAGAGAGAGCAACGGTAGTCCAGCCTTCGATCCACCCAAACCCATCGCTAGTCAGATCACGCTGCTCAAATCCATCACCGGTCTGATCACGCCGCTCAAACCCATCGCCGGTTTGATCGCGCCACCTCAGCTCCTCTGTTGTGCTCAAACCCATCTTCGATGAACCCAGCTAAACCCACTCCGATTTCACCACATCCCAGTCCTCGAGCCACAGCCTCGCAGTTGTGCCTACAAGCCCCTCTATTGGTGAAGGTAGTTTCTCATCTACTTCACCTTCGTTCTCACTCTCACTCATTAGACCTATCCTTCTTCCACCTACACCGTCGCTGCCTTAATTTTTTTTTTTTATTATTATAAAATAACATTTTTGCTTGGGTTTTGGAGGATTGGTGGTTGGGGTGATTCATGGGTTTCAGTGGTGGTGGGTTGGGGGTGAGTTTAAGCATTGATGGTGGTCGATTAGGGGTGGTGGATCTTTGGCTAGGGTGGTTTGTGGGTTTCAATGGTGGTGGATTATGGGTCTTGGTAGATGGTTTTGATATTGATTTTGAGATTAATGGGTTTTGATTTTGATTATGATTTTTTAGATTAAATGGTTATGTGGTGCTTGATGGTGGCTGGGTTTGTAGTGGCCGATGGTGGCTGGGTTTATGGTGGTGATTGTGTTTGTTGGGTTTTCTGAAAATAGGTTTTTACATGCAATTCCAAACACTAAAAATACTTTTCCAGCAAATTTTCCAAAACACAAACAGACAATTGAAAATATTTTCCTTTTTGTAAAATATTTTCAATTGAAAATATTTTACACTCAGGAAACATTTTACATATTGCCAAACGTAGTCTAACCAAAAATCATTTAAGTTCTTTGACAATTAAAGTACTAATTTTTTTTTATTAACCCGCTTCAAACATAAACGACTAAAAAGATTTGTAAACAAGGTTAAAAGAACGTAGATAACAATTTTTTCTTTTTTCTTTTTTTAATTATGAGTAATAGGAAATAGAAATACTATGTCTTGGTCACCAAGAAGTATTAACTAGTTAAACTATAATGTGGCATTTGGTAGGGGGAATCCAAATTACTCTTGGCATCTAGATTCTTAGGAATGTGATTCCTTGCAATTCCTTGCAATCTGGATGCCTAGGAATGTAGCTATTCCTATGTTTGGTTTCATTGAGAATCTCTTAAAATTCCTAGGAATGTGAAATGATAATACTTTGTTTATTCTTAAGAATCTTAAATGAATTATTTATTTTCCCATTCTATCCTTAGATTTAAATGTGAACTACCAGTCCTTTAAAAAAAAAATGCTAACGAATGCCTTTAGGGCATTGGTTAAAATCCATTTAAAGAAAGTTTGTATAGGATGTTAGGACATATGTGATTCATTGTTAGGAACATATGTCAAATTTTATGTAATTGGCTAATCTTTTGAAAAAACGCACTTTACTTGTATTTGGGTAGACCTAGGATGTGTTTAATGCTTTAAGAAACAAAGTTTCAAGTTCAAGTGTTAAAGCCATGCAACCTGTTCAAGAATCAAGTGAGAAAGTGTTGGATTTTAAACTTGACAGCTAGCATCTATCGATGTTTAAAAGTTGCTAAAGCTCATGGCTTGACAACTAGCTCGATAGATGGCTATCCATCAATATTTACGAAACTCAGTTTTTCAGAACTGTTTTTCATCCAATCCTAGGTATATGTTTGGGCATTCTTTTCTCACAACTTAAGCATATATAAAGATTATTTTAAGGGCCATAAAAGATTATGCACAATTGCACAAGAGCACAATTCCACAAGTGTGAATAAAGGTGTGACCGGAAACCTAGTTTGCCCTAGTTCTACTTTCTCTTCAAGAAACTGCTGTGTTTGTACACCATAGGGTTTTGTGACCAAGCAACTTCATGATCTTCATCGTGTGATGAATAGAAGAACTTTGCATCCACGTATTTCCACACATGTTTTCAAATACATGAGAATGAACAGTGACATTTAACTTTCACTCACCTATTTTTTCAAATATACTTTCCAATAGATTTTCTATCTTTTTCTCCATCTCATTTAAATATTATTTCTTCATTCATTCTTTATTCTTTTTTTGATCATCATTTATTCTTCCTATATTCATTCCCAATAATTATATTTTTCAATAAAAAATGTTATATCCACAACATTTTTTGCAATACTTTCACAAGAATCACATCAAAATCTTATGTGAAAAGTTGTTACTAGTTCTAATTTGAATCCACTGCTGAAATTATTTTTTTACTCACCGATATTAACTAATAATAATCTATTACTTAAGATTTATAGTGAAAATATTGTGGTAGCATTTCTTAATTGCCATTTCTTATTTTTATATTATTTTTTCTTTCTTAATTATGATTAATAATAAGAAGTTTGTTAACTACTAATTAATAACATACCAAACAAAGCATATTTAACAGTTCAATTAAATATTTGTTCATACTTGTACACACAATATCCACAATTGTACATGCGATATACACATTTTAAAATGTCAAAAAGGTGATACCCATGTTTAAACGTGGAAAGGGCTGAAACAAGTATGAAAATGTGAAATGAGTTGTGTGGGAGAATCATTATCCTTAATTAACAACTATAAAAGTTCTATCAAAATCCACCTTCTAAATTTCTTTTCTAAATCTTTCTTTCAAAGTGTAGTATTTCACTCTATCTTGTTTTATCAATATTCTTTTGATATTTATGTGTATGATAATTTCAAAAAGTTTAAATTTGTTGCACACAAATTGTTTTATACGTTTTACACAACCCAAATCACCTTACCTTCTTCACTTAGAGGTTGCTTTTGGAGGTGTGTGTAAAATTTTGTAAAATAGTTTGTGTAATAAACACTACTCATTAAAAAAAATATTTAAATGTCTTCGGCCTATTCTTGGTATCAAATATCCATCAATTTCCTTTTAAATATCGAACTTAACTAAATGCTCATCTTAAATGTTGTTTCTTCTAAGTTTGAAATCAATAATCAACCCCTAAATTATCTTGACTCATTCAAAAGTCACCAATATACACCTCTACACTGCGTTTGTCTCAGCTGTAAAGGAAGTCGGGAAAATATTTTACACCGTGCTTGCTATTTAGGATGCTCAGAAAATTCGGTCAAAGGGAAAATTAAATCATTTGACTGTAAAATAAGAGGGCTTTAAGCCAAACACTAGTAAAGTTTTCACCTAAGTTTTCATCTTATTAAGATATAAGAACTTCTTACATAGTTAATTATCCCAAATGAAAATTATCCTAAACGTTTTCGACTACAAGGTACTGTAAGTTAAATTATAGCACTCATGAGATTTTCAAATTAATATTATCAAATTAAATCCAAACCTAACTTCAATAATTCAATTGTGAAAAACAATTTCCAAGAAAATAAAATTCTAAAATCTCATGCACAAGAAAACTAAATAACAGAAAAAAAATCTTGTTCTAAAGAGCATGATCTCGTTTCAAGTGCATTCATCTGAGATAGATTTGTGTTTGAAATGGGTTGAACTAAGGCAAATTACAAAACCTAAGGATCTTTATCACGTTTTTACCTAGTTGGATCAACCCTATATGACCCGTTTATTTTTTTCACATACTAAAAAGTTAAGCAAGTAAAAAAGAAACTAGAGAATATTTATTGTATTTCCAAATAGGTTGTAATACAAGTTAAAACTCGCTTGGTTATTGGAGAAATGTTGTTTAATCCCCATTTTGGATGTGGAAAAGTGTTTTTATCTTTTTAGAAGAGGTAAAGTGAAGGAGAGAATAGTAAACAAGTGGAAAATATAAGATTGTGAAGTAAGGCTGGTAATTGGGTCAACCCAAGTGTCAACTGAGAGTTGGATCGATCGAGATTTCAACCGAGAGAGAGATGAACCTCTCTATGAGTTATTGTTTATGAGTTGGGTCGACCAAGTGCGAGGCAAGATTATACGAAATTGTATTTTTTTTTGTAGATTTTATAGCCAAACATTGTCCATTTGATATATAAATGTTTGGGAACGTTAGAAAACTATTTCAAACTTTTGCTGACTTTGATGCCCTTAACTGAATGGTGAACATCTTTGTGCCCTTATCACGAGAACAGATTGTTTAACTTTTTGTTAAAAGTTTTTTATTGAAAGTGTACTAACTTTTACCATGAAAAAAATGAAAAAAAAAAAAAAAGTGGAAAAAATGTGAAGTTTTAAAAAAATGCACTCAAAAATTAAAAATTAAAAAAAAAATGCTAAAAACTGATGCCAAATTCACTGAAGTGTCCGTGTTGTCTTACAAACTAAACTATGTGATGTGGAAAAAAAATTCGTGATTGTCATGTACTCTGTTGGCCACAGCAAAGAGTCCCTTGTAACCAAACTTCAATTTTATTTTTGCATCCATCTTTGTTTCCATCAAGAATAGAATGTCAGACTGTGTGCCCTCTCCAAACCTTAGAAGGCTTAAGCCTTAAACTATCCAAGAGTTCCCAAGCTCTTAGCATTTTCAATTAAGGATACTTAGTTGATGGCAGGGTTGGTCTTTAGCCTCCACCATGTTGATATCTTTAACATGTCTTTGTTTCCTATCCTTGGTTAATCAATCTTTAGTTGTTGAAAGTAGTTGGACTTCCACTTCCATGGCCTGCTCTTGTGTCTTATAATTTTTTCCCACGCTTGTTTCTTACCTCACCCACCATTATTTGTTTTGCTGTTATATGCTCATCAATCAAGGGTAATGAATCTAATGATACTCTCACTTTCACTTTGGAAAATTCATAGGTACTTCCAAAGTACTAAGAAATGATGTTCTCTCCTCTCACATTTATGGTAGATTCCACCATGAATTTAATGAATGGACCTCACTATGAATGTGAAAGGAGGGAGCACCATTCTCCGTGCTTTGAGAGCACCTAAGAATTTCTCCTGCTTTTTACATTCACTTTCATATTTTAAATGTATTTTTATTTTTTAAAATGTGAATATTTTTATATTAATTGTGGATATTTGTATAAATAGTGGAGGTAAACTAAATAATTAGAGTCATTAGATAGAAGTCCTATTTTGTTTCTTTTTCTTTTTTGATAAATTAATAGTTAGGAAAATAAAAATTTGAACCCTAAATATCTTTATTGAAAAACCTTAATTGAATAAACCTAAAAGTTAGAGAACTGAAATGAAATTTGAAGAAACTTAAAGAGCCAGTTTTGCATTTTTTTTTTTGGTACAATTGCCACATGTCAAATGCCCAGAGATTGACGACGTAGTTTTTGGAATGGGATGGTAGTCCTCACTTGATGAGTCAATGCATGATTCATTCACCCCCCAAGTGAAGTGAGTGCGACCACTATCTCTACACTAGTACGTATTTTAATGTTTGATTGTGTTGTACAATATTGCAAGTTGCAAAGGTATACGATACCTATAAGATTTTCTTGTAATATTTTGGAAATCTATTTGGTTAGGTACATGATAGATTGTGAATTTGTTATGATAAAAGGATCTTTTGGTGGGCTATTCGGGTGCAATCAATCAAAAGGGGGCATTGACCATAAATGAATCGAGTTGCTTATGAGGAGCTTGAACTCGAGTTAGAAAAAAGATTTGTTTATGTTTGTTTGTTTGTTTAAAAAATAAGTTAAATTCAAGTCTAAGTTTAAACTTGACGATTAAATGAACTAGACCTAAAATTAATAATACGTTTGTGAACAAACACTAGAACATTAAAGTCGATTCAAATTTATGTTTTATTATCATTATGTGTCTATATATAAACTTTTCTAAAAATATAATTATATAGTCTTGAAGCTGGACTATTTAAGTTGAGGGCTAATGAAATATAGACTAGTATGCAATTTACACACTTAAAATTACACATTTTTGCTTCATATTTTGGATTCATAATATGCCGTTTTGAGTTGAAGTAGCATTTTACGAACACATCATCACAACATATAGACAAAATGACTTAAATCAAAATGATATGTAACATTAGGGTCCAAATTTTAAATGGTGTCATATCTCATCAATACATATTAATTAATTTAGCACTTATATTTTTTTATAGATATAATAAAATTTAAATCTCTTTTTGGTATAGACATGATTGAAACTCAAAATCTTTTATTTTATAAAAAAAAAATCCCTATTTGATGTTCAACCTCATTTTTTATTTCATTAGCATTCATTTATAGGAAATAAAAACTTAATAGATATTGTTAATCAGTACATGTGCCAAAACAATTTTGTTAGTTTTTTCTTATATTTTTAAATTACTAGTTTATAAGTTTATTATTACACACCTCATTAAAAAAAATTAATACTTCACATGTAAAAGTTAAAAAAAAAAAAAAAAAAAATGACACGCTGTACGAAGCACATGGTTCAATAAGAGGTAGAAAGGTGTATAGGAAAAAAAGATCTTTATAATATGATTTGGTGGGACGCGTAAGTGATTTTGATGTTGGAGTTGAAAGATTCCCTCTACACACCTTTCACTGCCACCATACATGATCAAACATTTGAACATTGATTAAAGTCAATTTAAATTTATAATATAATTTGTAATACGATCAAAGTGAAGCTTTCTTCCTTTTTTTTTTTTTTTTTTTCTCCATACAGTTTGGAGTCTAAAGAAAATTTGCTCGCCTAGCCTCTGCTCCGTTGTCCAAAACAATTGACTGAATGAAATAATTATGCCTATCCTTCATAATACTAAATAGAAACCATTAGTCTCAAAAATACTTTATACTCTACTAATTGTGATATGCCATGTGTTTTATTTATTTTTTTATAGTTTAAATTTTAGTTATTTTATTGGTAAAATAAAATGAATACATCATAACAAATTATGAATAGTAAAGTATAAAATGGAATAGAAATAGTGGTTTTGTATTCCATAACATCACCATAGGTAATAAAGACAAGCACAAATTATCTTTCAATTCCTGCCATTTATTTATAAGAAAGGAAAATGATAAAAATATACATGCTAATTGGCCACCATTTATTTCAAAGTGCTTAGCAATATATATGTATATATATATGGGAGAGGCTTTTGTCTAGTGACCAGTTCCACTAGACACGCTAAGATATGGATACATGTCCAAAATTGGATACGTGTTCACATCTTAATGTGTCCAATGAAACGAAACTGGTCACTAAATACAAGCCCAACCCTATATATATATTACATAAAAGCAACTATTCCTATGAAGATTATATTTAGAATGGAGTGAGATGGGGGAGAGAAGAAAGGGAGGGGAAGAGTGCTGACACATACTAATATTTTAAAATAATTTGATTTGGCACAAGGTTCAAAGCTGTTTTCTTACTGGTAGTAAGGCTAAGACCAACTCCCTCTTCCATGTTGATATCTTCCTCTTTCATCCTATCAGGTAATTTCCAATTGAAACAATATAAAAGATTTGCAAGTGCAAGCTCAATTGTTGTTGTTGCCATATATATCCCAGGACAACCTCTTTGACCAGATCCAAATGTCAATAACTCAAAACTTTGACCTTTATAATCAATGGAGTTATCCATGAACCTTTCTG
>NW_027070456.1:0-7780 GCF_002906115.3 Quercus suber
AAAAAAAAAAAAAAAAAATAGCTTAATAGTGCTAGAGTACGATATTTCCTAGAGTTTAATTTTTTGGATACCTTTAATGCATTAAATTGTTGGAGCATGACTGAGATCTTTTAAGGTATCAATGTAGTAGTTAGGCAAGTTCAAAACTTGGGTATATTTAACATATTGGGTCCATTTGTTTTTATAAGTAATGGAAATAGATGTTACAACATGACTTTTGATGAGAAACTTTCAGGTCCAATATAACATTTAAAAACTTAGGCTCACCAATAAAACTCACGGTTAAAGTGCTAAATGTAAGCGTGCATTACATAATACTTGAAAATATATCTTTGCTATATGAGCTGTCATGACTTAAATGCAAGGGTGTTATTACTTTTAACACATTGCTAAAAATGTATCTTATATTATTAACATAATTAATGTTTTTGCTCGACGATATTGATGTATTTTTCTTTATATTTGTGCAGATATAAGATTGGTGGCAAGAAGACATTTTTTTTGTAGCACTACTTGAATTCATTTTTTTTTTGTAGTGTATGGAATACATATTTCATCTACCTATATATATATATATATATTGTTGTAATTGTTTTGTGAACAACTTACTTCAATGGGTTTGATAGTATAACAGTTTTTTATTTACTTTTTAGATTGTATAGATGATTTGTTTATGAATGTGGTTGGAAAATATTGTATGAAAGGTTTGTTTATAGATGTGATTGGAAATGAGCGGGTTAATGTGTAATGTAATGGCAATTTAATGGAAAGAACATTAATAAATTATAAAAAAATGGTGATGAAAATTTTCTGTCACCAATAGGTTGTGATACTGCACAGAATCAGTAGGCTAAATGTTCTAGGCTTCAATGAAACAATGATTCACTTGGAAAACCTGAAAGGAAGAACACACGATCAAAACGCAACCGAGGTAGACCGGCCAAGTGCCCTCTGATGATTAAATTAGTCTTTCTCTGAAAAATAGAGTTCCAATTTTTGAGGAGTCAATTTCAGAAAAAACTTACTTTGATTTGATGTAGGCGAGTCCTTATATAGAGGGCCTTGGAGCGGTTATTTGCTTAGTAATTTCCCCAAAATTTGTGGGAATTAGTAAGTTCAAACATAACCTCCACAACGACTATAGGAGTTGTAACCTCCAATCTTATCTGCTACAATTGCTGCTGGAAGTTAGGTATTTGTGAGTAAGTTACTGCAATAAATAAGGGCTTTGTTCTCATTCCAAAGCACCATGTGATCTGAATCTTCAACATATGTGGGTAAAATCCCTTATTGAGAATTTCCTAAGTGTCACGTGATCGTCCAGGAATTTTCCCTGTGGATGACCTCTTCGAATACATGGCCCTTGGCTCCTGGACGACCACTATGGATGAGCAAGAGACGTAATTAAAAAAAAAAAAATAAAGGAACATGATCGGTGATGCTTTTTTTTAACTAGAGTTATCAAGGTTTTTTTTTTTTTTTTTTTAATCTTAAAATGTAGACACTTAGTACACATCCAGAACAAAAGTATGAAATATCTATAAAACTTATTTATTATTATTATTATTATTATTATTTTGGGAAAGCCTCTCACGTTGTCAAGTTTTTTTAGTCCTAAAATGTAGGCCACTTGGTATACAAGCATAACAAAAGCTTCACAATTCCTACCAAGGGAAAGTATGGGAAAGTTCGTGATTGTAAATTAAATTTTTTTTTATTATTATAGAGATTTATCAAGTTATTTTCAATCCTAAAAGGTAGCCACTTAGTCCTAAAATGTAGCCATTAAATACACATCCATAACAAAAGTTTCAAATGCCTAAAAAGCAAAATAAAAAAAATAAATAGTTTTAATTTTTTTATGGGAAAAGCTTATGGCATCTTATTTAAAACGAAAAGGAGTGAAGGCCAATAATATCTTTTAATTTTAAAAATATTCTTAATAAGGCTTGAGTGAGGACACATAATCTTTAAATATTCTTGTAAAAAATGAAAAGAGACTTGCAGTGAAAGGCACAACAATTGTTAGGATAATTAATTTTATATAGAAGAGATGTGATTGAGAAAAATTAAAGTTAAACTGAGAAGTTTCAATTAATGATGATACATACATTAGCATCCCAAAAAACAGTAAATTGAATCCAATGTAAAATTACACAAATTGATAAATATAGACATAGGTAAGATAATTTTTTTTTAATACAAAAAAAGTCTTAAATAACCACTTGATAGATGACTACCACTTTAATATGAGTCTTGAATCATACAATATTTTTGTAAAGTCTCTCATCCGAACTCATCCAAATATGCCCAATTTGTAATTCAACACAAAATTGTTGATATTTGAACCTAAAAANAAAATTGTTGATATGTGAACCTAAAAAAAGAGAGACCAAAAAAAAAAAAAAAAAAAGGTAAGGATTAAAAATAAGAAAAACAGCAAACATTATATAGGAGGCAACATTGGTATTGCACCGTTGTTTTTTCATTTTTATTTTTATTTTTTTGTGGTAAACAGTATTGCACCGTTGTTACTTCATTATTAAGTACGATATTCAATCTCATCCATCACTATTTGTCCCAAAAAAAATCTCATTAATCACTGGGCTTTTGTTTAAGGTTCCAATACCATCTAGGTAACTAACTTCGGCAAACCAGCACTTGAAAATAAATTTTAATAAAAGCACATTATGGTATTAAAATAACACAGTCCTACATTAGTCCAAAAAAAAAAAAACACAGTTCTACAAGGAATAAATATCAAAACTTTATAACATGATGTGAATGTACGTATCAATATTTAACAAAAACTAACTGCAAATTGTGAAATCCTCATCAAAAGACAAACTACTAGTAGCCGTGATAAATAAGTCTTTTCCCTTTGTAAATAGAGTTTCTTCTTCTTGGATTTTGATGATGGTGTATTGTATTAGACTCCAATGGCAGCGCAGTCACACTCACAACATGTTCATAAAAATTAAATTAAAAAAGGAAGGAAAAAAAAAAACTCATAATTAAATATAACAATCACTATTGTAAATTTCACAAAAGAAAAAAAAAAAAAAAAGACAAAATTTGGGACAAAAGGGGCTTCTGCCCTTTTTGGGCAAATTAAATAGGAAAATGCCCATCTTTTGAAAATTGAGTTTCTAAAAATCGAGTTAGAAAAAAAAAAATTCTAAAACTCTATAGCGGCGTTTTTAGATAGCTTATAGTGACGTTTTAAGGACCTATAGTGACGTTTTTTAACTCAACTTTAAAGATATCGAGTTATAGGTAAAAAAAAAATGCCACTATAGGTTGATTTCATTGCCTATAATTCGATTTTATTGAAGTAGAGTTAAAAAAACGTCACTATAGGTCTTTAAAACGTCACTATAGGCTCTCTAAAAACGCCACTATAAGGTCTAAATCGATTTTTAGAAACTCAATTTTCAAAAGAGAGGCATTTCCCTAATTAGTTTGAGAAGGGGGGCATTTTCCTATTTAATTTTCCTAAAAAGGGCAGAAGCCCCTTTTGTCCACAGAATTTGATTCCTTTTGTAGAACACAATTTTGGCAACAAAGAGAAATGAGGGTGGGAACAAATGGAGAGACAATATAAAAAATTATGTAGAGAAATTAAAGTGTGAGATATTTTTAAATAGAGAGAGTGTATGTTAAGTTTTAGGAAAAAGATGTGTCAAATATGTATGAGATATATTTTTCCTTTTAGAAATTGTGTGAGATATATATAAATTAAAGATGGTGAGTTTAGGAGAAGTTATGGTTAGTGGGCTATTATTTATATGTGGGTTTCTTTTTAAAATAAAAAATAAAAACTGTAATTAGAGTTTAAGAGAAGTTGTGGATAATATATATATATATATATTTTATAAATGTTGGTGGATAATTGAACATTCTTTTAACTATATTGGATAATATAATTAAAATAAAATATAAAAATTATGTGAGATGATGGGATAAGGATAATAATTCAAAAATAAAGGGACAAGGATAAGGGTTTTTCCCATTAAAAAAAAATGGTTTCTTCTTTCTAAAAACAAACTTAACATGAAGGAAAGGGGAAAAAAAGTGGAGATATTGCAAAAGAGATTTTTATTTTTATTTTTTTATGATGGGATAAGGATAATAACTTTTTTAAAAAAAGAGGGATAAGTAGGGCTATCTAGAAGACTCGGCAACCCGCTCAACTTGGCACACCCGCCCGTGACCGACCCGCCGCCACCTGATCTGACGACTTCGGCGATAGGACGCGGGTTCCGAACTCGATAACTCGACCCCACGTGGGTCAATTGTCGGTTTTTTGTTTCAAAACCCGTGACACCCGACCTGAATCGAATCCTTTATCCTTTCCAGCAAAGTATTACGAATTTCTGACCAGATCCAGTGAGATCTTGCCATTATCCAATGAAATCTAGGCCAGATCTCAACGGATCTAGCCAGATTTCTATCCGATCTCAACGAATCTTGCCAAATCTCGATGGATTTAGTCAGATTTTGACCAGATCTTGCCAGATCCGGCTAAATTTTAGCCTTGGTGATAAACTTGAGAATGACCTGAATCAATCTGAAACCGACGAGACCCGAACCGAAAAATCCAACCAAATCTCCGAGTCGGTTTCAGGGAAAATTTTTATCCACCCACCTCATTTGGGTCGAGTCCGGGTTGGGCAAAAACCCGACCCGACTCGACCCATTGACAACCCTAGGGATAAGGATAAGGGTTTTTTCCCATTAAAAAAAAAGTAAGGGTTTATTCTTTCTAAAAACCAACTTAACGTGAAGGAGAGGGGAACAAGAGAGAGGAGATCTTGCAAAAGAGATTTGTTTTTTTTTATTTTATTTTATGATGCGATAAGGATAATAATTATAAAAAAATATATATGGATAAGGATAAGGGTTCCCCCCACCCCCCCCCCCCCCCCCAAAAAGGGTTTTTCTTTAGGAAAAAACAAATTTTTTTTTTGGAGAGTTTCAACTTATGGTTTTCGCTCTTAATGATAGCTCTTTATCATTAGATCAAAACACCAATCAATTTTTGGTGTAAGCGGGGACTGATGCCTAGATCTTTTATTCAACAATTAGAGACTTTAAAAAACAAACTTAACAAAAAGGAGAGGGAAAAAAAAGGAGATCTTGCAAATGATATATATATATATGTGTGTGTGTGTATATATTTATTTATTTAAGGAAGATCTTGCAAATGATATTATTTTTTTTTTTTTATGATGGGATAAGGATAATAATTATAAAAAATATATATGGATAAGGATAAGGGTTTTTCCCCAATAAAAAAAAAATAAATAAGGGTTTTTCTTTAGGAAAAAACAATTTTTTTTTTTTGGAGAGTTTCAATCTATGGTTTTCGCTCTTAATGATAGCTCTTTATCATTAGACCAAAACACCAATCAATTTTTGGTGTAAGCGGGGACTGATGCCTAGATCTTTTATTCAACAATCAGAGACTTTAAAAAACAAACTTAACAAAAAAGAGAGGGAAAAAAAGGAGATCTTGCAAATGATATATATATATTTATTTATTTATTTATTTAAGGAAGAAAAAAAGAAGAAGAGGAGAGTTGGTTGCCATATTTTAATAGGAGTAATTTTGAATTTTAGTAGTGGTTTAGTGGATGTGAAGTTATTTTGTAGTGGGTTGTTTAGAAGTTAAAAATGTAATTTTATTGGATTGTCCTCTGTAGGAGTATTTTTGAACAAAAAATGAGGATCCCAAATAGGGAAAGCCCCTTAAATAGTAGTATAGATAAGAGATGATTCATAGAGAAAATAAAAAACAAAAGTAACGTGTTAGGTTTTAAAGATTTGGAATTAAATGTTTAAAATTTGAATCTATATGTGTTGGCAAACCGAGAACAAAAGCATGTCTGAAATAGGTGTTAGATATTGCTCAAAGCTATACAGGTCAAAACTAAAAAATGTACAAATTGCAAGAAAAAAAAATTATTTTTCTATGAAGCTAGACAGATCGAATTGTGAATCTCAATCAATCAAAAATTGTAGAAAAAGAATTTTTGCAAAATTTTTAAATAGGCCCAAGCCCGCGAAATCGTTTAGGGTTTCAATCTAATACACCTATGTATAAAAAGAAAACCCTAGACACATTTTTTTATATTGTCTCTCCATTTGTTCCCACCCTCATTTCTCTATGTTGCCAAAACTATGTTTTACAAAAGGAATCAAATTCTATCTTTGGTTTTTTTTTTTTTTTTGGTGAAATTTACAATAGTGATTGTTGTATTTAATTATGGGGTTTTTTTTTTACTTCCTTTTTTAATTTAATTTTTATGAACAAGTTGTGACTTATGAGTGTGATTGTGTTGCCTTTGGAGTCTAATACAATACACCATCATCAAAATCCAAGAAGAAGAAACTCTATTTACAAAAGCAAAAGACTTCTTATCATGGCTATTGGTAGTTTGTCTTTTGTTGAGGATTTCGCTATTTGCAGTTAGTTTTTGCTAAATATTGGTACATTACTTTTACAACAGCATCTCATGTTATCAAGTTTTGATATTATTCTTTATTAGAATTGTGTTATTTTAAACTTTATCAAGTTTTGATATCTATTCACTGTAGGACGGTGTTTCTTTCGTTTATTATTATTATTATTTACTAATGTAGGGATGTGTTACTTTAATACCATAATGTGCTTTTATTAAAATTTATTTTCAAGTGGTGGTTTGCCGAAGATAGTTACTTAAATGGTGAGAATTTAGGAGAATCTTAAACAAAAGCCCAGTGATTAATGAGATTGATATCGTACTTAATAACGAAGTAATGACAGTGCGATACGAACGTTGCCTCCTATATAATGTTTGCTGTTTTTCTTATTTTTAATCCTTACTTTTTTTTTTTTTTTTTTTTTGGTCTCTCTTTTTTTGGATCACATTCAACAATTTTTTTTATATTTTATACAAGAAATATTTAATAATTAGAAAGATATTATATTTGCTCACTGATATTGACGTAACGAATCTTTCCATAATTAAAAATTAAACTATTGTAATATTTTTAGTTTTTTTGCTTTTTAGGCATTTGAAACTTTTGTTATGGATGTGTATTTAATGGCTACATTTTAGGACTAAGTGGCTACCTTTAAGATTAAAAATAACTTGATAAATCTCTTTAAAAAAAAAATTACAATCATGAACCTTTCCCATACTTTCTTTGGTAGGCTTTGAAATTTCTGTTATGGATGTATACTAAGTGGCCTACATTTGAGGACTAAAATAACTGGACAACGTGACAGGCTTTCCCCCCAAAAAAAAAAATAAAAAAATAAAATAATAATAATAATACTATTTATTTATTTATTTTTTTGTATTTTAGATATTTCATACTTTTGTTATGGATGTGTACTAAGTGGCTAAATTTTAGGATTAAAAAAAACTGATAACTTCCATTAAAAAAAAAAAAAACTTCACAATCGTGAGTCTTTCCATATAAAAAGATTAATACTATTTAATTTTTTTCTTTTTAGATATTTGAAACTTTGTACTAGAATTGTGCCAGTTTATATTTTTATATTTTTATTTCTTTTAACTTACTTTTAAGCTTGGGTTCAAAAAAAGAATAGATGCACCAAAAAAAATTTATGTGGCTTGATATTAAACTTTGAGAATAGGTGGTTTCTCAATCTGCATTCTTGGTGTTTTAAAAAATTGATACTTTTAATTTTTTGATTTTTTTAGGAATTGAAACTTTTGTATTAAAATTGGCCAGTTAAAAAAAAAAAAAAAAAACTTTGGGCTTGGAT
>NW_027070456.1:7806-99318 GCF_002906115.3 Quercus suber
AAAAAAAAAAAAAAAAAACTTTTGGGCTTGGGATCAAAAAGAGAATAAATGCACCAAAATACAAAAAATAAAAAGTTATGTGACTTGATATTAACTTTGAGAATAAGTGGACTTTTCAAATGGTATTTGTAAGGACATGATTTACTCCCAAAGCTCAAATGAACGGTCAATAACCCAAAGAGCCCAAAACAATGACTCTGTTAGAGAGTGGGCTTAAAACTGAACTTTTACTGAGTTAGTGGATAGTGATCACAATAGGTTAGTTATTACTAGGAAGAATAAAACAAATAGTTTTGAACAAGAAAAATTATCCTCTGTCAAGTCCGAGGAAGGTTTATTCTTATATATTTCTCTTAAACTTAAACAAAAATTATAGTTCTTGAGTATACAGTAATTTTTCTCTAGTTTTTCTCATGATCCCCTCTATAATGGGGTTCTTCTCTTTTATATTCCCCCCCCCCCCCTCTCCCTTCATCTCAGCCCTCCACGTGTAGGTCAGATTGCTAATCTTCTTGATACTTGTCCTATCAGTACCTTCTTGAAATCTTTGGGGATAGCTGTAAGACTGAAAGTTACTGTTCATGTATCATTTCCACATTAATATGGCAAAGGGGTTAGATTCAAAGCACTCAATGCGGTGGTAGCAACTTTCTTCTTAGATATTTCTCAACTCTCTTTTGTCTTATCCCTCTCTAATGTTTATCCTTTCAAGCACAATTTCTTGTTGCCCTGTTTTTGATGGATGGTCAGACCTTTGACTTCCCCTTTACTTAGCCGAGGAGGTATTTCTCCTTGGACAACGTCTCTTTTTCATTGTGACCAAACTTCTTCCACGACCCATTAATTTGTATGCCTTCGCCAGTACTTATCTGTTCTCGAGCTATTTGACATCCCCGGGCATAGCCCAATACTTATATCTGGGCCCTTCATCCCTATAGTATTCATGGTGTTTTAAAAAGTTTAATAAAATTTTAAAAATAACTTCACAACTCCCATTACCAAAAAAAAAAAAAATCATAACATGAGAGCCTCTCCTATAAAAAAAAAAATTAATACTATTTAATATTCTGGGGTAGGGAAATTTCAACTAATTGAGCTACAAGTAATAATTTGCATCAATTATAATTTAAGATTACTACATTTTCCAATCACAAAAAGGAAACAAGGGGTGTGATGAAAAAATTATTTCACCTAAAAAGGCATAATGCTCATCAAATCCTTAGATTTCCTTTTGTGATTGAAAAATGTAGTAATTTTAAATTATAACTGATTCAAATTATTAACATTTACTAAAAAAAATTGAAAAACCCCTGAGCACGTGTGTAAGCGCGTGCTTAGAGGTTAGTAAATGGATAAAGCAGTTTGAAAACCAACTGGAGAGTGGTTCTATTTTGTAGGTATTGTGTGAGTTAAAGATGTATTTTTATTAAGTTTTGCCCATACTTAAATGTAGGATGTAGGGGCATTTTGGAACAAAAAAAATGTTTAGTCCAAATAAGGGAACCCCTTAAATAGTAGTATAAGTAGAAACTTTTCATGGTTGTTTGAAGGTTGGTTTTGGGCCTTAGGCCCCGCCTAATTTGCTTTCAAAATGTACGAATTTGGTGGCCCATTTATTTGTTGGAGCGAAAAGGAAAGGAAAAGAAGTGGAAAGAGTTGGTCCATGATTTTTACTTCATGAATGAAAAGAATTGGGACTAGAAAAGAAGAATTCTCTAATGTATATCAATTAAGAAAGTAAAGTCTAAAGAGTCTTGGTATAGATTGTTTTTTTTTTTTTTTTTTCTTTTTTCTTTTTTCTTTTTTTGGTACCAAAAAATGTGTAGGAGGAAAATAGTATTCATGGTGTTTTAAAAAGTTTAATAAAATTTTAAAAATAACTTCACAACTCCCATTACCAAAAAAAAAAAAAAAAAAATCATAACATGAGAGCCTTTCCTATAAAAAAAAATTAATACTATTTAATATTTTGTGGTAGGGAAATTTCAACTAATTGAGCTACAAGTAATAATTTGCATCAATTATAATTTAAAATTACTACATTTTCCAATCACAAAAAAGGAAACAAAGGGTGTGATGAAAAAATTATTTCACCTAAAAAGGCATAATGCTCATCACACCCTTAGATTTCCTTTTGTGATTGAAAAATGTAGTAATTTTAAATTATAATTTATTCAAATTATTAACATTTACTAAAAAAATTGAAAAACCCCTGACACGTGTGTAAGCGTGTGCTTAGAAGTTAGTAAATGGATAAAGCAGTTTGAAAACCAACTGGAGAGTGGTTCTATTTTGTAGGTATTGTTTTAGTGGGAGTTAAAGATGTATTTTTACTAAGTTTTGCCCATACTTAAATGTAGGATGTAGGGGCATTTTGGAACAAAAAAAATGTTTAGTCCAAATAAGGGAACTCCTTAAATAGTAGTATAAGTAGAAACTTTTCATGGTTGTTTGAAGGTTGGTTTTGGGCCTTAGGCCCCGCCTAATTTGCTTTCAAAATGTACGAATTTGGTGGCCCATTTATTTGTAGGAGCGAAAAGGAAAGGAAAAGAAGTAGAAAGAGTTGGTCCATGATTTTTACTTCATGAATGAAAAGAATTGGGACTAGAAAAGAAGAATTCTCTAATGTATATCAATTAAGAAAGTAAAGTCTAAAGAGTCTTGGTATAGGAGGAAAGGGTGGTAATATTACGTGCTTAAGGAAACACAGAGAGTTGGACATGAACGTGCTCACTAATCTTGACTCTTGACACAACTTGTTTTCTTTTATTCGGAGATTCGGGTTTCAAATCAAAGGCCGAGCCACATTGCCTTGGAACAAAAATTTACATATAATTTTTGCTTGACCGCCCTAAAAGAAACCAAATAACAAACCAATTCAATGCCAATCTTTATCATTTTTTTTTAAAAACCCAACAATAAACCAATTTGATCTAAGATCTGAAAAAATAAATAAAAAGTAAACCCAACAACAAAAATTACTAATTTGTAGATCTTAAATATTAGAAAAAGAAAATTAAGTGAACAGTAAAGTGTAAATCCCAAAAGACAATTAAATGTGAGGTAGTGAAAGTGGTGTGTGGTACAATGGGAGTGAAGAAAATTTTTGTTTTTTGTTTTTAATGATTGTATTGTATTGAGACCCATTTTTGACAAAAGGCCCAACAAAAGAAAAAACCCAATAGTGAAGGAAGATGAAGGAGGTAAGAATGAAAGAAACACGATAGAAACAAATGGGCCATGGGAGCCCAAGGAAAGAGATAAAATCCTAATGGGCCAACATGACATAAAGTGATAGCCAATAGGCCCATTAGCACAACAAGAAGTAAAAGTAAAGCAAATGGGCCTTGAGATCCCAAGGAGAGAGGTAAAAGTCCAATGGGCTAACATAGCAAGAATTGACATATTGTTGTATTGAATTGTTAATAAAGTAATGTAAAAGACATGATTCCAAATTTTTTTAATGACTTACAAAGATCAATAAGTTATCAAAGTTGATTTAAGTTGTTAAATAAAATAATTGAAAAGAGTAAAGACAAAACTAATAAATAATAAATCAAAGTATTCTAAGAAATAATAATTAAAGTTTACTTAATAACAATAATTAATCTTAACAACAATGATCAATAACTTTACTATAGCAATGATTAATAACTTTATTATAGTAAAAGACAATATATGATTTTTAAGATTTATTCTTAGCAACAATAATTAATATCATCACTCTAGTAAGAAACAATATACCCAATAAACTTATGATTTATCTTTTATTCTCTTGCTAGTACTGCAGATAAATTTTTGACAAGGAAATCATGTGTACCCAAGATTCATCTCCTACTTAAAATTTATCTTTTAAGAGAACTCGTGTTAATTTGAAAAATCTTCTATTGAATCATGAGTTACAAGAAAATATCTCATCTTATTATCCTAATGATGAAAATGGAAAAAAAAAAAAAATTATTTACAAAAGGAGTCCTTATCAATCTCTTCAACCATGAATTTGAATGAACCCCTAAAAACTATTCACATAACTAAAAATTGGCCATACTATGGACACTATTTAAGAGAACTCGTGTTGACTTGAAAAATCTTCTATTCAGTGTTGACTTGAAAAATCTTCTATTCAATCATGAGTTACAACAAAAGGTCTCATCTTATTATCCTAATTATCAATATGAAGTAAGAAAATATTATTTAAAAGCTCATTATCAATCTCTTCCATATGATTTTGAATGACCCCTAAAAAATATTATTGGAGCTGCCACTGTTTCAAATACCCTCCATACTATGGACACTATATATTTTACTAGCATACAAGTAGTTAATGTCAATTCTACCACGCCAACTACTCAACCACATGTTTCTTAAAAAAAAAAAAAAAAAAACTACTCACATCAATGACAATAATTGAATTTTTAATTATTGTTTTAATTTTTTTTAAAAAAAAAAAAAAAAAAATTTATTTACAAAAGGAGTCCTTATCAATCTCTTCAACCATGAATTTGAATGAACCCCTAAAAACTATTCACATAACTAAAAATTGGCCATACTATGGACACTATTTAAGAGAACTCGTGTTGACTTGAAAAATCTTCTATTCAATCATGAGTTACAAGAAAAGGTCTCATCTTATTATCCTAATTATCAATATGAAGTAAGAAAATATTATTTAAAAGCTCATTATCAATCTCTTCCATATGATATTGAATGACCCCTAAAAAATATTATTGGAGCTGCCACTGTTTCAAATACCCTCCATGCTATGGACACTATATATTTTACTAGCATACAAGTAGTTAATGTCAATTCTACCACGCCAACTACTCAACCACCTGTTTCTTAAAAAAAAAAAAAAAAAAACTACTCACATCAATGACAATAATTGAATTTTTAATTATTGTTTTAATTTTTTTAAAACCCCTCTTCCACTTCTTATATGGTGTTGAAAACAATTTTTTTTAATTCAATAATTGTTTAAAAATTAATAATAAAAATAACTTCTTTGATATTGATTCTATTAAAAAAAAAGTAATGTTGATTCTCAAAAAAAAAGTATAATTTAATATTTTTTTGATAATTTGAAAATAATGAGGGAATTGAACCCTAAATGTCATAAAAATACTAAGAAGTGTCACCTAGTTAAACTACAAGGCTTTTGACAAGTATAACATAATATTGAAATATATAAATAAATAAATAAATAACCCTTTAGTCATAGATAATATCCTAAACTCTAAATATTTGGATATCTTTCTCTCTTGTACATTTCAACCATGTAATTTTTGTGCATAAAAAATTTCTAAAATAATTTTTCTAACTTATTTGAAAGTTAAATATCTAAAAATATTAAATACGAAAATTGTGGCAGCGCATTGGATGCATGCATATAATGGGACTAGAGTGTCTCCATGAGACTTTATAGCTTCCTTTATTGGCAGGAATAGCCCACCATTATTGTAAAGTAGTCATCAACAATCTATTTGATTATAAGCATCCAAATATATAAAGTCCAACCATCACTAAGACACTAACTTTATAAATTTTCTAAAATAAAAACCCATTATTAACTCTATGAGATAAACTTTAAAAATGGCCATCGATCTACATCTTCCTTTATTCTTACCTTCACCAAATGGTGTATCAATCCCCATCATCTTTATGATCACTGACAGTTGGATGGGCTTATAAGTAAGCTAAAAAAAATTACCTTATTTAGGTTATGGGAAAAGATCTTGTTTTTAAATATGACTCTCCGAATTCAACTTTAAGTCTAATGGCAGTTGGCCACTCTAATTTTGGTTGCTTGTAATAGACTTACCCTAGGGCTAGCAATATGTCCAATAAAACCACTTGATGCATGATGCTGAAACCAGTGATCACATGGTTGCATAAGTTTGCACACGAGCGAGCTTGGAGTACTTGTTGGAGGAGATAAACACATTGGGGAGACGAGTTGAGTAGTTAATAGAATATACAGAGACATATTTGATCTACAAGATGTGTAAGCCCAATGAATACGAGTTTAATTATGTTAAATTAACCACTTATTCTTTTCATAATTATTCAATGCAGTGACGGAGTCAAGACTTGGAGTTAAGGGGGTGGCTTTGTTGTTGGTTATGTCATATGTGCGGCTGCTTCGATCTCTAACTCTATTGTTACTTAGCCACTTGAGATTTTGCGTGTGTGTGTGTGAGAGAGAGAGACATTGATGTTGCTCTGGGTAAGAACAAAATAATTTTATTTAAATTTTTTTAAAGGGTCGGGTTGTTTGTTTTGGATAAAATTGATTGATTAAACTTAATTTGTTTTAGATTTACTATTGGTAATTTTTGTTGTTGTGCTAATTTTTTGGGATTATATATTTTGTTTTAGATTTTAGATCTATAGATTTTTTTATGGTCTTTACAAGGAGGAATGCTAGACGTTTTTACAAATTGCTAATGTAGTTAGTGGTTATTGGTAAGTAAAAAAGTGGTATAAGTGATGGGCCAAGTGTGAATCAATATGAATTTGTTACTTCAACAATTTGTAATAATATTGTAGAAAAGTTTGTTGTAATAGCTTTACTCTTAAAAGAATTAATGATATTATTAAAGGGGGCAAAGTGTAACTTTATAGAACCAAATTGCTAAAATTAGTACTGAGTATATACTAATATTTTTTAAAAAAATATTTGTGGGGGGCGGGTGTGCATTGCCTCCCCACGTCAAAGCATGCCTTCGTCCTTGATTCAATGTGAGACTTTACTCACACATGTATACGTAACAATCTCCCTCTTACATGTGAGTTTTCACCTCTGTTGGTTTCAGGACCTCTCTGTGGGACATGGACAAGTCCCACTTGCTCCCTTTTACCTTATGAGCTTTTTTCATTCCTTTATCAACATGTCATCCATGAGCCTCTCATACATCATTCATGGTAACCACATGTTAACCCCGCACACTAATTCATAGGAACCCTACACATCCATGTCCATAGAAGCCTTGTGCTACAGTGTTTATTTAGCATTATTAGCAATACTCCTTTATTGGGTCTTTTTCCAAGATCATTTGTGTGGGTTTTATGAGCTTGCCTTGTGTGTAATATTGTCCTAGTTCCAACTATAAAAAGGACCTCGATAATCTTGTTATCTTTGCCGCACACCACACCATGAGCTCTAATACCACTTGTTGGAGAAACAATACCTTGACGAGTCACCAACTGAGTAATTAATATAATATATAGAAACACCACTTGACGCAAAAAACTTAAGCCTTATGGGTATTATTAGCTCATCTATGTAATATTAACTACTTATTTTTCTTATCATTATTTAATGTAGGACTTTCCTTACATGTGTATACCCAACAAGAGTTGACATTGGTGTGGTGTTAGTTAAAACTTCTTTGATGCTGAAGTTAACACTCATAATGGTGATATATTTTGCATTCATAATGTTGGATGATTTTTTTTTTTTTTTTGCATACCTTGGCATGTGTAGTATCAATTGTTTATATAGGACTTTGACAATTACCCCATGATCTTTGCCATATCCCATATTTGGATCATGCAACATATATGTTTGGATGACCATCTCAAGTCGTTCTCCACCATTAATCTAGTAAGCTAATGGCTAGCTCGCAAATATGGTGCCTTACATGCTAGTTTGGGTGACACCACAGTGTCCTCCACCCTTGAAGCAGGTTGAGATTGGCTCTCTTCCTGCTGCTTGCTAGCAGCTGGGCTACTCACTTCAACTTCTTGTTTTGAATGGTTTCCTCTTCCCCCTTGGGAGGGGAATGATTATTGAGACGTTGTAGGAGCCTTCTCTTTGGTTCCTGGTTTGGCCTGGTCCTAGTGAGCTCTTGGACAATATCGATGAGAATCTGAAGTTGCCATTCTATTAGGGGCATCTCTTAAGGCTCTGAGTTTTTGAAGCCAAATGATTCTTCTGGCATCCATTGTTCGGGTCTAGACCATGTAAACTTTTTGTGTCAAGGGACTAGTATGACCTACAAGTTTCCCACACACAATGATCAATTAATGATGCTAAATATTCGTGATCATGTTTCTACAAGAGTTTTGGAAGACTTGCAAGAAAAAAATCACACAAATCTTGGAGTCGACATCAATGTGCTGCCAATCAAAACTTCTCCAATGTTTAGGTTAGCAATCACAATGGTGATATATTTTGCATACACTGTGTTCGGGTTTCTTTTACCTTGGCGTGAGTAGTATCGGGTGTTTATATTGAACTTTGGCCGTTACCCCATGACCTTTGCCATATCCCACGATTAGGGTCTTGGAGCATGTTTAGGCGAAGGTTTGGTTGGATATCTGGGTCATGTGTCCACCGTTAATGTGGCATGGCACGCAAATATTTCTTATTTACTCTCATAACCTTGCCTTTCCAAATGGGATTAGGTTATCTAAGACTCTTCTTTTCTTGGTCATGTTTTGTAATGCTAACTAAATTTTGATGAGCGTCTTAGATGAGTTAGGAAATGTGAATAATATTAAGTGTACGATCGTGATCCTATTAGCTGTGCATTTAGGAATTATTGAAAATTTTTTTTCTTTGCAAATAATCTAGTTTTTATTTTTTGTAGAAATAAATTAAATTTTAGTTTTTTTTTTTAACACTTTAACATAAAAGTTACCAAAATTATATCTTTTAATAAACAATATACATATAAGCTATCGAAAACAAACAATTTCCAAACAAACACCATATATTACATCCTATCAAGTACTAACCTATACAAATGTTCCCTTGAAACTGTTGCTTTTAAAGTTCAAGCTACATGACAAGGATTGAGCATATAGTGTCTTTCATTCGCAGGAAAAGTACATTAAAAAACTATGAAAATACATACATGAATTAACACTACAATATCTATTGTGCCAATTGCCATTACATTATAGCACAAGCGTGAGGATTTTCGTCACTGAACATGGCGCTTGCCTGCGAATCATAGACGACTGTCGAATAATTATAAGGCACTACTTGATAATGACCATAGTCTTGGGCATCATAGCCATTTTTGCGGTTTTTGTAGGAAGAGGAAGACGGAATTGAATAATAGTTTACTGATTGGCTCTTATGATGGTACTGCTGCTGTTGCGGCTGGTAATTCTGTTGGATAAAGTTTTGATGTTGTGGGTTATAAGGATATGGCCACAGCTCAGCCCTCCGACCCGTTTTTCTCACTGTCTTCAGAACTTTCTCTTGATCTACCCATCCCATGACAGACACCTTTTGCAAGGACATGTCTATATCAACTTCATCAACTCCTGAAATATATGCCGATCCATTTATTAAAAAAATCATTTAGGAAAAAAAGAATACTTGTGATAATGACACTGAAAGTTCCCATTAACATTGCTTAGTTGGCCAAATAATGAAGAGGTATGGTGTTTCCATTCTATATGTTTGAGTCATTGACTAATGGGGTCTCTAACAAGCAAGTGTTTGTGTTGAATTGAAATTTTCAGTGATTTCAATTTAATCTTTATGTTATATTTTCTTAATAAAACTTATAATATTATGATTTGTTAATTTGTTATAAATATAATATAATTCCTAACAACAGTCCAATTATGGTTATCAAATTTTCCTAAGTGGCACCTATTTTATGACATGTAACAATTAAAAATCCAGGTGATTCTATCATCTTTGCTCAAAAAAATCTAGGTTATAAATGAGAGAAGCAACATTTATGGAAAAGTTTTAACATATATTGAGATGATAGATCGTGACTGATGTAGATGTTTGAAAAATATTGTTATTACTGTATATTAAAAATAATATCAATGATGATGTTAAGCGAAAATGATGTTACATTAATTATTCATAACCGATGATCTTAAATATTAAGGAAAATTTTGTAAAATTTGTTGGGTTGGAACATTTATTCACATCCAAGTCATCCACCGTGACTTGAATGTGAGCTGTACGTAGTTGGCTACACGTATATTACCATGTAAACCTTCCATCAATGCCACATCAATAGTTGGATGTAACCTCATATCACCTAGGATTTTTTTTTTCCTAAGCAAAACCAAATAAATTAATAAATACAGAAGTCCAGTTTAACAAACCATCTAGTTTGTTAAGAGCTTTCTTTATCTTGCTTTCGCAACCAGCACAGTCCATGTGAACTATCATCTCTATTATCTGTGAAAAAAGAAACCAAATATTAGTACCATTCCCTAGGCATATCGACTTTGTTGTGTATACAACTAGTTTTAGCTTCGTTTGGCTGAAAATAAAAATGAGGAAAGTTCATATTTTCGTTTAATATATACCATAAAATCATCGTAAGACATTGCATTGCATGAAACATAATTGGCTTTACTCATTTAGTGATCCTTAACGTTGACATATGCCATGTGGTTGCATGATTTTGATTTCTAGCTAATCCTATGAAGTGCAGAATCGTCCTCTGATTTAGATTAATAAAAGTCCTTTTCTTTTAAGGATGAGTGAAATTTTATTCAACAGAAACAAACTAAAAATAAGAACATACATTAAAAGATGAACCAGTAGAAAAAGAGCTGCAAACTAGTGCACCGATTTGGTTTAACTTATTTGCATATATACAGTTTTTTAAAATCTGTATATGTTTTTTTCCTTAGGTATTAAGCGTACGCAACTTTTACTTTAGTGAAAAAACCTAATCCAAACAGTACAGACAGGCAGACAGCCCAGCTACATCAACCTATTCAAGCAACCTGTTTGAGTA
Source organism: Quercus suber (assembly GCF_002906115.3). NCBI lineage: Eukaryota > Viridiplantae > Streptophyta > Magnoliopsida > Fagales > Fagaceae > Quercus > Quercus suber. Next base: position 18,534 of record NW_027070456.1, read on the forward strand.
TTTTAGGGGTCGTATTATAATATTGTTCTAATAACGTTATTTGTATTTTTTAAAAATATATATGGATGAAAAAATATATAAAAATATTTGTAATGTTGTTTAAAAATTAAAAACATATTGTTAAACTACTCTACCAAACGGGACCTTATTATAAGACAATAAGATTTTTTACGTGCCTGGAAATTAACTTACAGACAAAGACATGTCAAAAACACATACAGAGAAAGAGGGTACTAAGAGAAATTTCTTACCGACATGTTGGGATTTGAGAATTCTTAAGACTTTCCTTGCTGAAATATATGAATATATGTGAGACACTAAGAATGAAAATAAACGAATGAGATTACAATCAATATATAGAGAGCTAGCCAGCTAGGAGCATCTTTCGGAAACAAAGGGGGATAAGAAAGAATATTTTACTCAGCAAGCAGTCCCCACAATAGATGATAGATCTTTTATTTCTTTTCTACAACTTGCTTCAATGTGATAAAACTTGCCCGGAGACCATTGGAAAGTGCATTGCAGATGCTTAGAAATTTGAATGGAGGCTTTCTCAAAAGCTATCTTGATTTGCAAGTAAAATATTCCTTAGTTGAAGACTCAATTGGGGTCAAATATAAAATGGGAAACACATAAATAAAAATTAAAAATTGCAATAATTTTCAATAGGAGAGTTAATCGTCATCTTGTCATCGTCATCACTTTCATCATCATAATTATTAAATACATGTTAATGTCATTGTCTTGGAAACTTTGTGTTCATCTTAATTATTAAATACATTATACATGTTTGGGTCTCTGTATTTTTTTGGTCTGACACTGCTGTATCTTCAATCTCATCACCTTGTTCAAAAGATGCTCCGAATGAAATTCTAAAAAAGGCATCCAATAACTTAAGGGTACGTGTAAATAGATAAATAATTTTTTTAAAGAAATATGCAACACATACAAACAAGTCTGTAACAAATAAAATAATTTTCTTTATTTCGAGGACTCTGTCAAACACGCATAAAATTTCCATGACGGTCTGCCAATATGAAAGCTTGGATGGCAAGATAGACTTGTTGAAATAAAATTAATACATTGGAGCCTTATTAATTATGATAACTAACTTGTAATCTCATGTATATGCATGGATATACTTAAAAAATACACATTAAAATGCATAGTATAATTTTTACATATTTAATTTAAATATTATTGATAGTATTTCTTATATTTTTTTTACTTTTTAAAAAGTCTTGTAAGAATATTATTAGGTAAAAAATATAAATTGTCAAATTTTAAATTTTTTTATGTTCATTAATTCTAGACTCTTTAGTTAATTTTTGTATGTAATAACTCACTTGAATGGATATGATGTGGTCTCACAATATTTTACTCCAAATTAAGAAATAAAATTCTCTCTAAAAATAAATAATTTAAAACACATGACACAAAATTGAAATTCAATTATAAAATCTAATTGGATTTTCTTTAAACTTTGTCTATTAATATATATATATATATATATGTAAGGACTTAATTTGGATTAGACCCAGGGTATGAATGAGTTTTCAGCCCAACAAGCCCAAACAATAAATTTTTAGAGAGTGGATCGAAGGTTTAGGTGCTGGCCGGCATTCCGGGGCATAAACTCTTTTCTTTTATTAAAAAATACTTAGAATTGTTTACAACTGGGGGATGCTCCTCGGCTCATGGCCGAGGAGCCCCTTTTTCTTCTTTCTTTTCCCCCCCCCCTTACTTTACTCGCCTTTCACCGGGGCATGAACTCTTTTCTTTTATTAAAAAATACTTAGAATTGTTTACAACTGGGGGATGCTCCTCGGCTCATGGCCGAGGAGCCCCTTTTTCTTCTTTCTTTTCCCCCCCCCCTTACTTTACTCGCCTTTCTTATATAGTCTTCATCGTCCTATCTCGTTCTTCCATCTGTTGATCATCCATTCGCCTTTCTTCTGATCGTCCGTCCCATCAGGGGCTTTATCAGCACTCAAGTGGTTCACTCTGATCAACGTCGCCCTGCTAAGGGGTTATATCCCCATTAATGCGGCCAGAGGGGTTAGGTGAATGCATTGAGTGTGAAGGTGACAGCTTGCTCTGGGCTTGTCCCTTCCCAAAATTATCCTTAGCATGCCGAGGATGAAGAGGTCATCGGCGTGGATCCGAAAAAGAGGTTTTCCCTAACTTAGTCTCGGATGGTCATTCTTCCTCGGCGTGGGCCTTGGGCCTACTACACGATGGGCTGAGGCTATCAGGCCCACGGGCCCCACAATATATATATAAGTTCGTACAATAGAAGTACAAAGCTTTTCATGGTAATTTCCAATGGTAGTTAGATCTTAGAGGATAAGTTTGAGTACGTATTGTTTAATAAATAATTAAAAATTTTACAAGATCGAGAAGTACTCACTTCCCAGGTTCACAACTAGAGAATTGCTATTGTTTTGTAGTATTTACAAACAATATAATACCAAGTTTGGAAAAGGTTTCCCCTAAAAAAAAAAAAAGTTTGGTAAAGGTTGACCTTACTTACAATTCAAGTTAGCTGCACAAGCAGTTGTAAGTAGTTAAAGGGTTGAACAATTAAGGATTTTTTTTTTTTTCAAAACAAAAAACAAAATTTCTGAAAAGCCTAATTTTATTTCCGGGGAATTAATATACTTATAAAAGAAGAAAAAAAAAAGATGGAATTTGTCTCACTCTTAATCATTTTAAAAAGGAGGTGATATGTATTAATTGGTGTACTACTGGTGTACTTATCCATAACAAAAATTCCCTAAACAGAGGCAAGAAGTCAACTTCCTAGGAGAGATTATGCCTCTTGTATCCATGGTTGCATGAGTAGTGTAATTACCAAGGGAAAGAAAAAAAAAATTTGATTGGCCAAAAATCATAATTAGTCCTTAAATTTTTTATTTTTTATTTTTTAATTTCGTCCCTAAAGTCTAAAACCAGCTATTGAATCTTTGAATTTAATTTCATCCATATGTTAATTAGAGGCTGATGGGTTATATAAATGAGCACATCATTAATGATAATAATAAAAAGTCTAGATAGCTTAAAAAGCTACCTGCAATGCAGACAATTACCAAAGTGGATTAAAAGTACTCGCTATCAAACCAACTGACGTGTATCGTAGTTTTGGTTTGGAAAATGTCTATAGATAAACTTAAAAAAAAAAAAAAAAAAAAAAAAATTTTTCACAATTACTGATGTGGCAAATTGTTAGTAATAAGTAATTTAAAAAATTATATCAATCGTAGGAATGGAATCGAAATTCCAACCTAGCTAGGGGCCAAGTTTAAGCTTGTTGAATTTTATTGATGGTGTCTTTTCAAAATTTTGTTCGATTATTTTTAGAAATTAAAACATTAGAGGTTGGCAACACTAAAATCTTCACCATTAGCTTCTAAATTATTTGTATTTTTTTATAAAAGAATTAAACATTGTAAGTGACTTTTCCATGATCTACAAATCAAAAAAAAGTCATATCACTTATAAGGATTCATCTTATATCTACATAACAATTGCAATAATTTCTTGATTTTTAAAGTTGTGATACTTCGTCCTATATTCTAAAGTTTCGTTCCATTTTTTTTTTTTTTTTTGAGTTTTCATTCCATTATTTATTTATTTAATTTTAGGATGCTTTATTATTTTCCTATCTTATAAATCTTTTGTACCAAAAAATAGTCCCAACCAAAAACCTAAAAAAAAGAAAGTGCCTCACAAATCACAATAATATTAATCTTAATAATTTATTGATACAACAATGTCTCAACAAAATTAATCTTAATTTTTTTTTATATATAAAAAGTAATGTTAAATCCACAACATTTTCACAACAAATTCTAGAGAGTAATTTGTTCTTGGTGACTTAAAAAGTGATGTCAATAATAAACTAGATTAGAACTATTTAAACTTTACCATATAAGATTTATTGTGAAGTTGTGAAAAATATTGTGGAAATAGTATTACTATTGTTTAAAACATCAAAACTAAATGACTACTGTGGGGACAGTTTTTGCGGCCCAAGCCCAAGGAGGTATGGATTCGGAACCCACTGAGCCCAAAACAATAAATTTTGTAGAGAGTGGGCGAAAGGGCTAGGCAAGTAATGAAAATGACAGTATTAAGCAGCAACACTGATGTGAGAAGCTGAATTAATGTGCTTTCGGACTAAAATGGGTACTCTGTCCGAAGAGATGTTTTCATTCATAATCAAGGATTACAATTCCTGGAGCTACAACCATCTACTATATCCTTTCTCTCTCCTGTTTTCCCCTCCCTTTCTATCAGAGGTACCCTTCCCTTATATAGCATTACCTTCTTACATCTCCTCCGTCCACTTGTTCATCATCCAGGCATCCACTTGAGTACATGTCCCATCATCCCACCTTTAGCCTTATGTGAGTGGCGGTAGCTGAGAAAGCACCGTTCAGGTGTCCTGTCCACATAAATGCGGCCAGAAGCCTTTCCAAACAGCCTACTCTTTTGTCCCCTTCTTTCTCCACAAACAGCCTTTCCAACAAAGGATTCCCACTATAAAGAGTAAAAAGAATAAAGCTCCAACTGCAACACCAGCAATGATATAAACATTTCGCTTCGCTCCACCATTTTAACAAAATTTGGAATCTGCACACACAAAAATCATCCTTACAAGCAATTGATTAAAAGTAAACAAGACTCAAAAACTTGGCCACCCATATGTTCATTGAATAAGGTAGACACAAATATCAACAAAAAGAAATATATTTTTTTGTTAATTAGGCAGAGAAAAGAATTGGGCAGAAAAAGCACATGGGGTGGTTTTTTTTAACTGAAGCAGTCATCTTAAAATCCAAACCAAACCTCCAACCTGAGACCATCTATAAAATTCTTGATTTATCACAAAATTCAAACTAAATGGTTCACTCTAACCACTGGCGGAGCCAGAGGGGGGGCGAGGGGGGGCACCTGCCCCCCCTGACTCCTCAAAATTTTTGATGCCCCCCTTGACTCCTCAAAATTTTTAATAATAGTAGTCTAAAGTAGTTATATACTGACATGGAGGAAACAAAAAAAATGAAAGAAAGACTTTTACTTGTTGAAAGTGACCAATTCATTGATTTTGTCTTATCCTACTACAACTTGCACGGTTGCACTTATTTCACTATTTTTTATTTTTTATTTTATATCATTATTTACACCATTTTTACTATTTATGATACTTTTTACAGTATTTTATTCTTGAATGATACTAGAAATACCACAAATTTTACAACTTATGTCTTACAAATTGATATGTCACAAATCACAAAAAAATCATTTCAAACATTTATTCATTATATTTTTTAAGTAACACTAATCACATTCTTACTCCATCAGTTTGTAAATTTTTAGTAGTTATGAATTGGTTAATTTTGTTTATTTATTTTAATAATATGAAATATATTCATATTTGCTTACAATTGTTTATTTATTTTGTTATTATTGTTGATTAATATTTTTTAGATTAATTTCACTTTTAATATTATCTTTTAATTTTGCCCCCTAAAAAAAAAAAAAAAAAAAAAAAAAAAAAAAAAAGAAGGAAGAAGAAAGTTATGGAGTATAAGTTTTTTAGTGATTGGTCAAGTTAAACATACATGATACAACACCAATTACAAAATTGTTTTGTACTTATGTTCCCAATAGCTCCCTCTACAAATTACACCCTTTTTTTTAATTAAATAAATTTCATATAAACTATAGCCACACGTTTATTATTTTTTATGAAAAAAGTTAGCAGGTGCCCTAAGCGCATTAGTTTATAAACTATTTTTAGAATCTTTTTATGAGAAAAAAAAGTAACTGATTTTTTTGACAACCTTTTATATTTCTCATAAAAGTGGTATTAAAAATTTCAAAAAATGATCTATTAACAAATGCACCCTAAGAGCACTCGTTGACAAGACCCTTTTTTTATCATCAAAAGTTAAAGGCCTCATGTTTTTACTCACTCTTCACACATGTTAGCACTTCTTGCTTTTATGGATCAAAACATTTATCACAATTTAGAAGAGAGAGAGAGAGAGAGAGAGAGAGAGATCAATTATTAGGGAGAGGCGGAGAGCACATAAGAGAAAAGAGAAAGTGAGAGAAGGTTTTAGGAAAATTAAAAATGGGTAGAGCCTTTGCCACAACAAATGAGAGAGAGAGAGAGAGAGAGAGAGAGAGAGAGATCATATTGAGACAATTACGCAAAAGGTTGGCAAGGATTATTTTTTTTTTTTTGGGGTGCATGGTTCTATTTGTAAATATTTTTTGGAGAGGGGAGCAAGAATATCAATTTTTGGGGTCAAATATTAAAAACTTCTATATTTATACACGTAGAAGTGTAACTTTTAAAAAATTTGGGGGACCCAAGCCCCACTAGGCCCAACATTGTATCATCCATATAAAAACTAGTAATAAATTGTTAACTCAATTGTTGTGATTTTTCCTTTTTTTGGGTATACGTAGCATTGCTATTTGGTTTGGACCACCTATCCTCTTGTAAAAGAGGATTTAGAATTTCAGTGTTTGAAATTTGGTGCCACGTAACATCATACTATCATAGTGTCAGTTGGTCCAATGGTGAAGAACTTTCACTCTAGCTAGGCTCATCCCATGTAATTTTTTAAGTTATCAAAACAAATTTTTCTTTTGGAAAATATAACCAACGTTGACAGATCAGGTCCGCATCCATTTTAGGGTAGGCACCTTTTATTGATTGTTAATTGTTAAACTCTTAGGACGAAATTGAAATATCGAACAAAACTTTTAAGGATCAAATGACAAATATTTGGTTTGGCTGGGGGGGCCATGGCCCCCCCAAAAGTTAAAAAAAAAATTTTAGAGTAGGTAAAATTGCATACTTGAACCATTTTTCTAAGAATTGGCCCCCACATGAAAAATTATTTGGCCCCCCCAATTTGTCGATATTTAGTGTTCCTTGCAAAGTTGCTTTTCATCTTTTAATATTTTCTCTCATTTATTATTAGTCTTGACTGTTGAAACTCCTTCATGTGTCAAACCATTGACTTGATTAGAAGTTTTACTTTTTTAATTCCCAAGCTTCAATATATTTTTCTGATTTGATGTGAATTGATATTGCTCTTTATTGTTATTATATTGCTCTATGTTGTAAGTTGAGATTGTTGTCCGCATCTATTGCTACTTGCTAGTAAATGTTGCTCTTTGTTACCGAATATACCTGTTGCTATTTTTCCTCCTTTGTTTTTTCTACTCTATTTTGTTGTGGCCATTCTTTTGGTTTTGTATTCTTTCTTTTGTTTGTATAAAATTTATAATTTTGTCTCAAAAAAGAGTGCTGAGCTTATTTGAAACTAGCAAAAATGACTTTAATATCTTCAGAAGTACTAGAGTGTTCTTCTCCTTTTTTTTTATATATTTTTTTAAATGAAACCAATTGATAAGCTTTATTCAAAATACAAAGTCATCTTGTATCTTTATATATAATTTCATATTGGCTTATAAGGATTTTGTTATTTTTAATTCTAAAAATTTTATATTTTCTTTTAGATGTAATTGTTATATTTATATTTAATTTCTTGAATGATTTATATATAATTTCATATTGGCTTATAAGGATTTTGTTATTTTTAATTCTAAAAATTTTATATTTTCTTTTAGATGTAATTGTTATATTTATATTTAATTTCTTGAATGGTTTCAACTTATGGTTGTTAAAAGGACTAAAAGAAACTTAGAAGGGAAAATGAACTTAAGATACTTAATTGGTCATTTAGTTTTTTTAAGTGCTAATAAGAATTACATTGATTAAACCAATGCACAAAAACATATATGTAGCATTTTGAGTTTTTCTTGAATTGTGACTCACTACGAGATAGTTTAACCTCGGCCCCCCCAAACCAAAATTTTTAGCTCCGCCCCTGCTTAAAACTTTTTAGCAGTGGAAATCCAAACGCCACCAATGAATTGGAATTGGAACCCAACTTTCATAAGTTTATTGTACAATCAAAAGGCGTGGAATCAAGGTATTTAGTGTGTGCTTGACATTGGCTTAGAAAGTTTTTTTATTTTTTTCAACTTATTTTTGTTATTATTTATGAGTCTCATTATATTTTTTTTGTATTATTCATGAGTTTTACTGTACTATTTTAGTTAACTTTTAATTTTATTTACAGTACTTTTAGCAAAAAATATTGTAAATAAAACTGTAAAGTGAAATTTTTTTATTGAAAGTACGATAGATAAAACTAAAAGTTAGTTGAAATAGTATAATGAGACTCATGAATATTACGAAAAAGTGCAGTGAGACTCATGAATAGTAACAAAAATAAGTTGAATAGTAAAATAAGTTGGCAAAAATTATTTTTGCCAAATAGACACTTAGTTTTACAATTCTATGGAGAAATTTCTTTGGTTGTGCAGAAAAGAAATAAGATTGATTTACAATTTTTTACAGCAAAATCAAATTATTAAACCAATACTTAACACAGATTTGTTGAGTTATTTTATTTTAGGCTACAGTGTAAATTACACTTCTAAAATTTAGGAGTTTTTAAATTTTACTTTATAAAATTTTAGAATTTAGATTTTACGCCTTGAAATTATGTTTGGTTTGCATTAGCAATTTTTCCATCTATATTTTCCATTGAGTGTCACATAAACTTGTCACGCATGTTTAGTTCATCTAATAAAATGATGTCATATTATTTTCATCACACATCATTTTTGTAGCCTAGAGAATTTTAAATAATGTATTGATGTGGAATAATGAAAATGACGTGACATCATTTTATTAAACGAATTAAACACATGTGACAAATTTATATAACACATAACCAAAAATATAAATAGAGTCACAAAGAAGTTCATGATGCAAAAGAAATATTAAAATGCCTCCAAAATTTAAGGGCGTATTTAGACTTTAAAGAGGCTTTGTTCATATGTTGAGGGATATTCTATTAAGCTTCAACTAGAGTAGGTATTAGATACGAATAGCATGCTAGGGAGGTCAGCATATTCTGTACTATCATGTCTTGATGCATTAGGATATACCTAGATCTGATGTGATAGTTAACTATATTATATAAACACATTTCTGGTGGAAAAAGCTTTAAATATATCAGTTAAAACACGACTTAAGATGCTAGCGAAAGTCAAGAGAAAATGAATAAACTAAGCAATGAGCATGTATGTAATGGCATATGTGTGCTTAATATTGGCTGTTTATGTTTGGCTGTTTGCATAACATTTCTAATATTAACTTTTTTGAGAAACTTTTTCTAATATTAACTTCAGTCATTAGAACTAGGACTTCTGCAGGAAATTGGGTTGGGAGTTCAATATCAACGGTCTACTTCCTCTTAAAAAATAAATAAAAAATTAAAAAATTAACGGTCTACTGACTACTATTACGATTTTTTTAACATTTATTACTTCAACCAAAAATCAAAAAGTAACTTCATAGTGATGTAGTAAATCTTATCGCTTATCTTCACATCAACCAAAAATAAATAAAGGTTGTTGACACGGTTGCTCACTAGAGGCAATGACAGGAAGAGCAGAAGCAAAGAAGCTGTTGGTGGCTGGGGTCAATATCATAAAATAAAAAAATAAAAATAAAAATAAAAAAGAAAGAAAGAAGAAGAAGAGAGATTGAATGAAAAAAGCAAATGCATGTGACAAAAATTTTCATTCCCAATAGTAGGTGTATGTTAGGTCCATCTTTTAGGTTGGCAAACCATAAACAATGGTAACAATTAGAATCTAAATTGTCTCTTAAATTAGTATTGAGGTTAGTTGTTGAACAAGATAATTCAAGGTTAGAACAGTGAAAGACTCAAAAAAATAGAAACTAGACTGCTATTACACAAGGTTTTGACACTAAATCAACTTATCGAGAGTCGTAGTTGTCAAAACATGAATCATATTGTGAATCGATTTTTTTTTTCCATATCATGTATCATATTGTATCGTGTATCATACGATACACAAACACATAATAAAATTTTTAAAAAAAATTATAGATATACATATATAAAGGATATATTCATAATAAATTTTAAATATATTCAACTAATAACTAATTTATTCATCACTTATGTAATAATATATAACAAGCTAACTAAATAAGTCAAACTAGCACGTGTTTATAATATATACATTCAAGTTGCTTAAATTCAAAAGTGATAATATATTACAAATGACCCAAATATTAATTTATTTTCATCATATTGACTAATCAACCCATCTAAGTCAATGCTATCATCACGTTTATTATTTTGTAGATTTATTTCTTCATTAACATTTTCTTCATCATCATTAACATTTACTATCTCTTTTTTTTTTTTTTTTAATAATTAAAAAAAAAATCTTCTTGGTATTCTAGTTTCTTGGACTTAATTTTCAATTAATATCTTATTCATAGTATAGAAAATAAATTTGTAAATATTAGAGTAAATTGTAAGTGTGTATTATGTAGTCCAAATTTTATAGAAGAAAGAGAGGGGAAAAAAAACTTATGAATATGTTATTTTATTAGGTTAAATTAAGTAACCTAATGATTTTGTATTTAAAACAAGTCTAACAACTTGTTAGATTCAAATAAAAGTACAATTTTTAATTAAAAAAATCTCATTTTAAAGCATTTATCTATGTATTGTACGATATGATACGATTCATACAATATACATACTGTATCGTACAATTTATAAGCACTTACGATACGTTAATATGATACGAAACTTTTTACATACGATACATATTGCGTGTCGTACAATATTGACAACTATGTTGAAAGTTACTTAAGTCGACCAGTTGAACTACATATCTCAACCGATCGAGAATCATGCAATTTGGATTCTCGACATTTTCTGTCAGCGGTTTGATCTAGGGCACTTGCATATCAAGTTCACTATATAGGCAAGCCCTAGAGGGCATTTTCCTTGACTATGAGAGAGCAGTGAATTGTACATAGATCTAGAATTTTTCCCACTCTTTTGAAGCATTAATGTACACAAATTTGGAATTTTCCACTTTCTTCAAGCATTAACCAAAGACCTATGTTCATACAAAAGATCTGGTGACATCCAAACATCCAATTTACATCCAAGTTACTAGTACAAATATTTGAAAGGTGTTCTTGAAGTCACGAGGGAAGAGTTCATGTGCAACAAGTACTACATGAGGTAGCATTAGATTTAAGGTTAAATCTTTTATACAAACTTCAATTCTATTCTAGTGGATTTGTTACCTTGAGAATTGACGGTTAAATCCCCTAAGTTTTAAGTTTTAACTGTGAAATAGTTTGTTTCATCAGTTTTCATGGGTCATCATTTTGGTTGTCTATGTGTGATCCATGTTTGTGTGGTGTTATTCAATTCAAATCTAAAGCATAATTAATCTAACTAATTACTTAGACAAGAATTTGTTAACTTTGTTTCAACTAGGGATCAAAAACCCCTAACAATTTATACAAAACTTTACTTTTTTTTTTGATAGGTAATAAGACTTTTATTGAAAAAAAAAATTGAATATTATGTTTACAATGGTGAACACTATAACCAAGAAACAAATACAATATAATCATGAACTGAAGGAAATAGAGACTAAAAGTTCAAATAAAGAAATACAATTTGTACGCCCCTAAATACGAGCCCAATGAAACAGAGTACCAAAGAGGAGAGATTTTAAAGGATCTAATGTTCTCTCCTTGTCTTCAAAAGTGCGGGTATTGCGTTCTTGCCAAACTAACCACATTAAACATGCTGGGACCATATTCCAAATGATTGAAAGATGCTTTTCAAACCAGTTTCTCCACATAAAGAAAAAAGAGCTGACTGATCTCGGCATTACCCACTGGATCGCAAACACTACAAAAGCTTTACACTATAAGGCGTGAGAAAACTTACAGTGAAGAAGAAGGTGATCTATTGATTCCCCATCACAATAGCATAAACAACACCTATTAACCAAACCCGATCACGTCCAATCTTGCTTGTAACACTGTAATCTTCATCTAGCATATTCTTTTTCTCCTTCCCTCAGCCATACTTCTAAAGTCGGAAGACTCAGAACTCAAAAAGTTTCAGAAGCTTATATTGTATTGAGAAATTCCTGGTTTTGATTGACTTAAAGAAACAAAACCAAATATCATAAACTTTGCAAAAGTTGAAAATAAAACCATAAATCAAAAGGCAAATCTATAAAAATCACCTCAAAAAGAAAAAGAAAAAAGAAGAACAGAATTAAAAACTAAAAGACATGTAAAATGAATTCAATAAAAAGGAAAATAATTTCATGCATGATTACTACTTAAAATTGGAGGAAGTTTCAGATTGGGTAACAGAGTGCCTATCAATTAGCAAAAATGAAAGCTCTTATGAGAAGGTAAACAACTTGTGTACTCAACTCAACTGTCCAACATACTAAATCATTAACATCTGTCTAGTTAACCAAATTTTTGGGAAATTTTCAAACTGGATTTAATGGCAAAAACATGTAAGATTAAACATAAACATAATGTTGTCATTATGACGTTCTATGTGCAGACAACTATAGGTCTATTGAAAAGACTCTTGGAGTCAGCTTTGTTACCTTAATAAGGTTCTGATTCAACACCCAGACGATTCAGGGTAAGAGTTCCAGTATCAACAAAGAACATATATTAATGCCATTTCTTCAATTGCTGTCATCCTTTTTGAAATGGAACCCTCCAAAAGTAAAAATAAAAACTTGAGTTTGATGCTGTGTTTGTTAATGAAGGAAAGCACACAATTGAAGTTTCTTTCATTTAGCAAGCACTGGAACTATTTTAAAGGTGAAAGTCTTATTTGTTTGAGTTCAATTCAAAAAATAAGTTCATTTGACAAGTTAGTAGCTAAACATTGTACTAATAAAAAAAAAAAGTCAGTAGCTAAACATTGCATCCCAATCTCAAATACATGAGTATAACTACCTGTACAACACCACTGTCATGTGACTTATCCACGTTCCCTCCCAAGTTTCCAAAATAACGACCCATTATTCCATTCTATTCTACACCACATAACAAAGCCTAACTAAATCATTAAGAGTTGGGCACATGATTACTTGTCACCATCTTCTCCACCCAACACATTGCCTTTGTGCAAATCCTGTGTTCATATGTACCAAAAAGCAGAAAGAATACATGGATTCTAAGAAAAAAGTTTAGCTGATTATATTCTAAAACAGCCAGAACTTTTTACAGAATAAGTTTTGCATCTCCTATAAGTTATGCTCTGTTTGTTTCGATGTAAAATATTTGCAAAGGTAAAATATTTTACCTGTAAAATATTTGCAGGAAAATATTTTCATTTTACAGTGTTTGGCAGTGTATATGAATGTGCAAAATATTTTCCAATATTTGGCACAATGTAAAATGAAAATAAAATTTAAAAAAAAAGGGTAAAAATTTAAAATTGTACTGAGACATCACCGCCAATGGCTAATGTTGAGTCTACTTATACAAGTTCAAAATAATGAATAACATTGATTATGATCATTTAAGGGATACTATGATAAATTGTACTAAGACATCATCAATGGTTAAAAAGGTTCATCTACTTATAGTACCACTTCTTTGAGTTTTAGCTGAATCTTGTAAATCATCTTGTAAACTTCTTTTGTTGTAGAAAGCTGTGTAGAGAAAACGTGTAATTAGCTAGTGCACAGAATTTTGTGCAATAAGCAATTGATCAAAACAAGGAGACAAGCACACAATTATATTAAGCATATCGCTAATTAACCTTTCAATGAATATATATATATATATATTCATTGATTTAGGCAAAAATGTGTAAGTTTCAGGCTAGCATCCAGGTTGTATCATATGATCAAAACAATGACCACAAAATGACCATTAACTGTTGGATCCTTGCATCATCATAATTCCAGCCACATTTTTTATTTGAGTGGTATAACAAAAAGAAATTGGAGTTGGCTGGATAAATTCTGTACTTATAAAAAAAAATGTATAGTTCAGCTCAACTGATGCTGTAGCAATGGGCTGGTCAGAGAAGAATTATGCACAATTGTACCCCAAAACTAGTCTTTTGGCCCCTACTCAATTCAATAAGACTCTTTGGTCCAATAAACCTCCAAGGTAACTGACTGTATGTGGTAGATAGATTATTGAGAATTGACAGCTCAGGGTATCATATGATTTCCTTACCATCTCTCTATTACTCTGACTTGCCCCTTTAATCTTTCTCTCTCTCATCAATCTAAAGATTATATTAAATCAGATCTGTGAATAAATTATAAGTCAATTAAACTCTTAATTTTATTCTGGATAATTTCCACTAGCAAACTGTAATTGCCTCTAGCCCTTTCTATATCAAACCCAAACCCCGATTTCCCCAGATTAAAGGCAGAAGTGGCAGAGTTCAGCTGCTAATACTGCTATTCTGCATGATGAACTTAGCAAAATCATCACTTTGGCATAATTCCAATACATGTAGCCTCTGGAACAATGTTTATTCCTACTGCTTTGGTAAGATAAGAGAAGACGGAAGGGAAAAGTTAAAATCCCTTTGAGTTTTGACTCCCACCCTTAAGTCAAACTACTTCAATCATTCCATTCCAGTTTCGACCTTCACCCCCTACACCATAACAGTATTCAATACTAACTCTACAGTCTACAGACCATGAACCAGCAGAATTCAACTCAATATAATTGTTGCTTGGCAAAGGCATTCCATTCCAGGTACAAGCCCCTCCATAAAGGTTGACTGCTTCTTGAGGATCCAATACTTCTGAATAGGAAATATTAGAAATCTGAAACCATGACCCTGAAATTAGAAGTATGAATTTCATTATATATGTTACTTCTGAATCCGTTCCAGCACAATACAATAATATAACAGCCTCATTTTTAACCTCCCCAGCTAAGTTCCTCTCACCATCATTAGTTACAAAGCATGAATTGTTTGTCAGCCTAAACAGGAGCTTTATATATTCAAATTTCACTTGAAAGTGACCATAACACTGCCTCTTTCATAATTCATCTCTTTCCCTCTTATTTCCTCCGCAACCTACCATACCCTGACCAGTACTAAGTATCCAACCATGCTTCTAAGTTTCTAGCTGCCCAAAAATGTACATTGACAATAATGCAATAATTCATTAATTCTCTAGAACAATATAATATGGAAGCTATTGGATTTGGAAAATTGGAAAACATTTTCAATTTCAATCCTCAATTATGGGTACTTGCCATTCATACACAAAAACATATTTAGGTTTTGTCAGTACCCACATTGAAAACATCCAAACCACATAAATGCAAAAGATGCGTCTACACAGGCCTTAGACCTCTATTTCAAGCTGTTCTTGAAGCTAAGAAAAGAGCACTGCTAGTGTAATTGAAAATTTTAAAATTAAGCAAAAATCTATTAAATCAAAAGCTTATCAAACGAACAAGAATGTAATGAAACCAAGCCAAAAACTTCAAACACCCCATTTGGTTTCTAAGAAGCTGTTGAAAAATGAAAGAAAATACGAATCTCCCTATCCATTTGACACTTACAAAGCTTATAGTTAGGCTTCATATTCTAGATTAAAATCAACATTGCCCAAAATATTCCAGAATCTCCAATTTCTATTGTTCTTCACTCTCATTTTCTCAGCAACCAAACAGAACATAAATCCACAAACTCAAACTACTCAACAGTGAACCTGGACTAATAACGAGGCGCAAAATTGGGTCAACAAGAAAATTGGAGATCGCAAGATTATGGAGGAGAGGAGGCTTTAATATTGAATGGGCTAATGTATAGAAATTGCGAATCAAAAGTGCTACAAGGAAAAATTTGAAGATCTTCCAGTACAGGTTGTTAATTCTCATCCTAATCAATATGGAATAAAAACACATCTAGCATGATTGAATAGTGAGGAAGGTCATTATCACTTTTCACTTCCAGCCACATTAAATTTAATATTGACTGTAAGCAAACCATGGGTGCAGGGGAGTTTTGGAGAGGGAGGGCTATCTCTTTAGTTTAGTCTCATATTACTGCTTGTTAAAAAGAAATACCAAGGTACCAATCTCTTTAGTTTAGTCTCATATTACTGCTTCCAGCGCATACTGATCAGAAATTAAATGTGCCAAAATAATCGCAATTGAGACATTAACAAAATGTTACTTAAAAGTGGCAAACCATAAGTTTGGTGGTCAATACAATGAGGCTTCTAGTGCATACTGATATCTCTTTAGTTTAGTCTCATATTACTGCTTGTTAAAAAGAAATAGCGTGGTACCAATTTCACATATGAGGCTTCTAATGCATACATCAGAAAATTATATGTGCCAAAATAATCACAATTGTGACATTAACAAAATGCTACTTAAAATTAAAAGTGGCAAACCATAAGTGTGGCGGTCAATATAATGGTGATCATCTTGGTTTCTTCATTCCATTTGTCTCAAGCATGTAGTATATCAATATAAATTAACACCTAACCTCAAAGTAGCCATATCAAATAAGCAAATTTAGGTAATTGGTATTTCCATCAGCCATGGCAGAGAAGGAAGAAGCAATCATCAAGAAGGACAATCAAGATGGGATGCAAATGGCAGTGACTTTCCTTGAAGAGGTTGGACTTCCTCTGGGACTTCTCCCTCTTGCTGACGTGATTGAAGTCGGTTTTGTGAGGAGCCCTGGGTACATGTGGATCCTGCAGAAGAAGAAATTCAAACACAATTTCAAAATGATCAGCAAGCTCATGAGTTACTATACTGAAATGACTGGTTATGTTGAGAAGAAGCGGATCAAGAAGTTAAAGGGAGTCAAAGCAAAGGAGCTCATGCTGTGGCCTCCAGTTAGCCAAATAAGTGTTGACGACCCACCCACCAGAAAAATTCAATTCATGAGCCTCGCTGGCATCATCAAAACTTTTCCAGTCAAGGCATTTGCTGGTGGCAGGTAATAAACATCAACTATGAAGCAGTTCATGGTCTAGTTGGTTGCTAAAACAATAAGAAATGGTCTACTTTCTTTTTTTTTTTTCTTCGCTAGAAAAAATGGCCTACTTCTTGAATTTCCTTGTAGGGAACTCCTTTTCCTTCCTTTCCTCTGTAAAACTATATTACCAAGATCTTGTTTTTACTGAAGTTTCAAAATGTGGTATATTAAAAGAAAATAAACATTGGGTATTGATAATTATGTAGTGAAAATTGGGTTGGGTAGCACCAAAAATCATGAAAATAATACACATACGCAAAAGAACCATTTTTTTTTCTTTTTCATGACGTAAAAGAACTTCACTAGATTAGTTGCACATCGCAAAGCATACTGTACAAGAATTCTCACTATTAATCAAACTCTTACAGGCAACTGACCCCACTCACTAGAACCAGTTATCGGGTAATCCAAGGGTTTTTCACCCCTACGGGCTAAAGAAAATAAATATTGGGTATTGATAATTATGCAACGAAAATTGGGTTGAGTAGCACTGGAAATCATGAAAATAATACACATATGCAAAAGAACCATTTTTTTTTTCTTTTTCATGACGTAAGAGAACTTCACTCAAATTAGTTGCACATCGCAAAGCATACTATACAAGAATCCTCACTATTAATCAAGCTCTTACAGGCAACTGACCCCACCCATCAGAACCAGTTATCAGGTAATTCAAGGGTTTTTCACCCCTATGGGCTAAGTAGTTTATCCCCATATTTTAACCGAAATAAGCATTCTTTCCTTAAAAGAAAGATTCTAAAATGGATTTCCTGATCATGTCCAGCTGAGAAGATTTGAATCCATCAACTTTTTCCTTTATTCTGGGATGCCAACTATCAAACAGCAGAGAGAGTTTTCAAAAGAAGAGAGGGAAAAATAAAAGGTTCATTAGCATTTGTTTGAAAGTTACTTTGAAGCTTATTCAGGTGACAGCCTACTCAAACAGCAAACCTCACTTAAACTTTAAAAACACTAAAACCTCATGAAGAGAGAGAAAGAGCAGCAGTAACAATAGAAAACCCAAGAAAAATGACATCAGCGGTGAGAGGAATCAGAGATGAGCATCTCAAGGTGAGATAAGTAGAGACTCCAGAAGAAGTTGAAAGAAAGGACATGCTAAGTATTCATTCCTTCTTCCTTTATAACAGTCACTAAAGCCTACAAATGGCAACCTGAGCAGGAAAAAACAATCTCAAAGGTCCCCATAAGTTTGACAAAATAAATATCATCAAGGATGAATCTAAAAAGACTTGAAGGGTTGTTGGTCTGGCCCCTCTCTATATTTTAGCCAATCCAGACATAACACTCGTTATAAAGTAAACAATCATTTCCACAATCAAAAAAAAAAAAAAACCTTTAAAGGATTACCCAAAGAAAAAGGGAAAGAAGAAAATTAACTCCAGAGCTCTTGAAGCTCCCTAACTATCAACATGGACATTAACTAAAACAAATCGAAGAAGGATTTAGTTACATAAATGCAGCAGTGCACCCCTATAAACTAGTCTTTCAACTCAAATCTGAGCCAGAAATACTTCACATCAAGTATTAGAGTCAGAAACGCATCAAGTCCACTCAAAGAAGAACTAGACAACCATCAAAGAGACTCAATTAATTTCAAACTGAAGAATGGAGTAAACTGAAGTTTATAAAAGCGTCAAGCGCATAGGAATCTTGGAGCCTAGGCACAAAGCGCAAGCGCACACCTGATTGAAGTAAAGTGCAAAATTTTCAAATATTATATCTCATAACTTCTAATAGAAATATTCGTAACATATAATTAAAAAATAATAACACTCAAAATTTGTATATTTTACCTATTTAGGTAAGTGCAATTGTATAATGTTTGTAAGTTCAAATTTTAACTAAGTTATTTCAATTCTTTTTCCTTATTATTGATAAATACCTAAGTTATTTCAATTCTTAAAATTTTATATAGTAAATTGAAAACAATTATCAATGGTCAACATCAAAATAATCTGATCATAGAAATTTTAAACATAATATTTTATATGTCACTTGTGCTTTAGAAAAGCACATAACCATGATAGTTGTCATCAAATGATGTATATGGTTCAATCAACAACTAACCTTGTTCGAATCTTATGACATGCATATAAAAAAATTGTTTGTGTAATACAAGAACAACACCCTAAGGATAGTAGTTGTGTAGTAAATCACTGGTCCATGTCATTTCTTCCAAGATCAAGCAATTAATTTTTATGATCCATATCTTTTTTAGCAATAAAATAAATATTTTTAAAAAAAGTGTGCCTAGGCATGTTTTGTGCTTCTTCAAAAAGCTCAAAAAAAGCAAGCCTAAAGAGTGCTTCATTAAATGAGCTTTCTTTTTTTTGCCTAGCAAAGTGTTGAGAGCTTGCAGCTTCGAGCTTTGAGCTTAAGCGTGCCACAACACTGAGTAAACAATATATGGTGACAACTCTATACGGCTTACAGAAAATATAAGTGCATTTTCCATGTCCCTTACCAATGTTTCAAAAATAACTCCTATGCCGATGGCAAAATATAGAGAACGCTTCCTAATACTAAGCATAATAAGTGTTGCCTCCTGTCACTCCATAGTAATTGGTGGCTTCAAAAGAGTGTGTGTGTGTGTGTGTGAGAGAGAGAGAGAGAGAGAGAGAGAGAGAAACCTGACCACATCAAATTGCAGAAACATATATATATATATATATATTTATATATATTGAAAGAATATTTCCAAAAAAACTCTTATATATATGGATGTACTGACTTACAAAATTGGGTGTCAAAAAAATTATTGAATTCTTCTCACAGTATAAATTTGAACAAAAATTTTGGCTGAAAAATGTCTCTTTGATTGTGCAGTTGCAAAAGGCACAAAAGTTCATTCCAGCTATCATGCCTTCCACACAGGAACCTCTGGCAAAATTCCACCATTAAACACATGCAAGTCCAGCAAGGTATTGTAATGCCCTTTCTCAATTTCCTCCTCTTTCACTTCATGGAGGAGAAGAGCTTCAATGATAAAATCTTCCCAATCAATATCTTTAACTCGTTTTCCCTTTCTCTTCTTCCCAGCATTTACACATTCTGAAAGGCCAATATCACCACTCTCAACCAAATCAGTTCCTAATGGATGCTTAATTCTATTAATTCGCAACTTAGCAGCATTTATCTTTTCTTTCCTTCTCTTATAAACCTTGCAACCATTAACAAATGATGGCGGCAGAGCATCTAATCCTACATCTTTCTCCAATATTTGCTTGAGTAAAAGCTTTTTGCTCAGCTCCGATTTTCCCTCCCACCAATCCCTACATGCAAGGAACTCAAACCCTCTCATCCCTTTTCTTTGAGGAACCTCACCACTCCCTTCCATAAACTTTTCATGACCCATCTCATTCAAAAATTCAGTGTACATCAATGATAAACATTCATGGGAAATCTTCATCTGATCAAAAGACTCACCCCCGGATCTTACAAACCCCCTATTCTCTTCAGCCTTAAAATACAGAGAATCATTTTCCACAGAATTCCCACTAGTACCAAGCTCAACATTTTTCCTCAAACACTCAGTCACCGCATCTCCCAAATCAATCCCACCACCCTTCTCCTCCTCCTCCTCTATCCCCTTCCTCTTCTCACCACGCTTCCCCATTGACTTCCTCTCCATATACTGAATCACAAATGGCGCATTCCTAACAACATTCTTAACCGTAACATCCTTCCCCCAAGGCAACACTTGCGCAACCTTCACAAGTGATTCCAACAACTCCTTATACCTTGACCTGCACGTTGACACTGCAGCATGAACCTCCGGCGCCACATCCTCAATCCTCAAATCCACCTCATTCAACTCCGCCACCAGAACCAACACGGCCGCCACCACTGGCAACGGCTTCCTCCCCGTCGTCAAGAACCACTGCACCGCACATTGTATCAAAAAAACACCCTGTTTCCGCATTCTCTCAACAACATCCCTTCCCAACCCCGAAAACTTCCCACAATTCCTCACTGCCCTCTCAAACGCCACAACAATATCAAACTCCGGAAACTCTTTTGACCCTTTTAAGCCCAAAAAATCCACCACACGCACAAACATCCTACCTAATTCATAAATATCACACCCTACAACCGAAGCCACCTCGGCAATCGGCAAAGACTTGTTATCTTTTCGCATAACAATATAAGCACAAGCCCCTATTAGAATTGGGAACCAATCCCCTTGACCGAACTCGTTTTCGGTTATTTGGGCTATCATAGTCTTGATGTCACTACATTTGGAAGGAGATAAAGCAAACTTGTAGACAATGTCATCAATGAGGTTTTGGGCATTGTAGATTTTCGATTCTTTGTAAGAGTATTGAGTGCCCGTACCTGAAGTGCCGACACGGACAAAGGTTCCTTCTGGGCCGTTGAGACCTCCGATCTGGGCATCGTAACCGTCGAATTCTGAGACGAGGCCGCAAGAGGAGCAGAACAGGTTCGCCGAGATGTCGTCGTGGACAATGGAATTGCTGCCGCAGTGTTTGCAGCAGCCTGACATTGTTTGTTTGTGCGAAAGATTAAGATGGGAGGATTTAGGTTTTGGGTTTTGCGAATTGTGGTTTTGTGAACTTTTTTGCGTCTTTCTTTCCGACTCTCTGTCTGCCTCTTTCTAGCTATCTCTCCAACATTATCACCGGCACCTGAAAATCAAGGGCATCAAGATTCAAGTTTGCTTTATTTTCAATCTCAATATACAACTGAACTTGAGAAAAGCAAAGCGTGGAGGAATAAAAATCAATTGAAGTATTTAACGTTGAATAGGTTTAGCCATTCAGTGATAACGTGTTGGGTCTTCAATAGCCCAAATCAACAAGAAATATACAGTAAATTATGCGGTCAAACAATTGCTGAAAACAGAATAGGGAAAAAAAAATGATAAAACAAAATTAAAGAAATTTAAAACAAGAATGGAGATAGAACAGATGATGGCTTTACAAGCAGAATGAAAATGGCTTTACAAACAGAGGACAATAATCTGCGCACCCACCTTGCACAATAGAGCTTCGTTGGCTTTTGGCAGGAAGATATTTTATTCTTCTTTGATTCTCAGGCGAGTGTGACGATGTTAGAGAGATAGGGGCAAAAACTTAAGAGAAAGGGGCCAAGAGAGAGATAGAAGTAACGAGAGAAACTAAGAAGGAGAGACCCAAAAAATTGAGAGAAAATCATAGTTGACGTGGGTGGTTTTTAGTCTTTGGATGTGTCATTTGCCACGTGTCACTCATCTATATAAAAAGGGGGAAAACATGACTGGGAGGGGAGCCGGACCCGGTATTGCGTTAAATTTTTGAAAGTGTGTGAATTGTGAGGCGGTTGTGGTACTGTGGACGTCCTTTGCGTGGGAAGGGAAAGAGACACAAGTCACTTGGGAAGTGACATAGTGATGTTTTTTTTTTTTTTTCTTTTTTTTTTAAAGAGAGTTTTAACCTACTCGCCTGCCCCTGATGATGAGTGATTGCTCCTTAAAGAAGCATAGCATCACCATATTTTGGAGAAAGTGTTGAGTCAGTCTCCTGTGTGGGATCCATATATTAGCGAGATATTGGTTTTATGAGATCATCTCATTCAATATTTTTTCTTATTATTTCAAAAATAGCTAATAGAGAGAGAGTTCGTCGACAAATCAAACTCAAATGGCTAATATAGTCCCCAACAACTTTCTTATTAGGCCAGGGCATCATGAACATGGGCCCGAGTTTTTATATCCTCCATTTTTTTAAGACTTATGCTATAGGCATTAAAAGAAATTTCACAATAGTTGGTGTGTTGATTCTTTTTCAATGAAAATAAAATAATAAAATATTAGATTGGGACTCTCCATAATTAAAAATAAGGGTATTGTGAAATTTTGTTATGTTCATAGAATTTCCTTTCATTTGAAATATCAATTGTTGATTTTATTTTATATTACTTTTTAGAGTAATGCTATGGGTACTACAACATGCAACTTTTACTACATGAAACTTATAAATTGATACATCACTGATCACTAAAGCACAGTTCAAACATTCATTTATCAAGTAGTTGAAGTTCACCAATCGCATACATTAGTACATCAATTTGTAAGTATTAAAACTTGCAATGCCTTAGCATTTCTCTACTCAAATAGTATTATTTTATTTATATCTAAAAAGTTGATTTCAAATTTTAAAAGATTATTAAAAAAGTGTTAACTTAGTATTTGTTTAGGTCTTTTTTTTTATTCAAATGGGGGAAAATGCTCTCACACTCCCTAAACTTTAAAGAAATGGTCATAACTTTTAGTTTAGCCAATTTACTCCTTAAACTTCACATATACACCAAATAGATACTTTTGTCACTTTGCCATGAGAGGGACATACAGAGAGAGCTACGTTCAGTTTTCACAGAGAGAGAGAGAAAGAGGATCAAGGTTTTGGAGTCGACATCCATTGGTTGAACCCACCACCATGGTTTATGGATTTAGTTTTTTGTTTTTCTGCATGAAAGTACCTTGTGTGGGTTGGTCATCCCTTTGTAGATCTAAGAGAAATAAAGAAGACAAAAGGAGAAGGAAATGTGGCTGAGAGAAAACATAAGAAAAAATTGGAGGGGGGGGGGGGGTGTTGTGTTGGTTAGAAGCTAAAAGATAAGCTTACCTCACATGTATACCCGATCAAAAAATTAAAAAAGGTGTTGTGTTGGTGGTTTTAACCATTGCTTATAAATAAATTAATAAGAAAGCTATCAAAACATGTCCAAAATCCATCTGATGAATTCATTGCAAAATATTTGGTCTTCCTCGATTATACAAGGTTGCTTTTTCTGTTATGAGGTGTGCATACATGGATTATGAAGCAATGTTATCAGGTGATGTAAACGATTATAACACATTGAATGAATTCTACTATAACTACCATCTACAACAACTTTTATTAATAATTGTTAATTTCTCTTAATTTGTTAATACTTGTTAAATTTGAATTTCTTACTTCAATATAGATTTTAATATTTCGAGTAGGCAATGACCTCCAAAATTATCAAAAAATTAGTTGTATCATCTCTTTGATACCTTATGTCGTAAAAGTGCATGACATTATTTTTTTTAATCTTACATTTAATAGTTTTCAGTGCATTACATGGGTTAGCGACTAGTTGACCATAATCTTAACTTCTAGACTTAAAATAGACATCTAATGTTGGTACAAGATGGGACTCTGTGTCCACTCTTCTCAAATAAGGCCCGCCATTGCTATTATGAAAGCTAACCATCCAAAAGTGTCTACATGATATTACAAGCTTGATCTCGTGGTAGTTTCTAGTCATATTCAATTTAATGATTGTAATTGTATACCCTTGATGTGTGTTAGCAAAAATGTCCACTCTCTATTCACATAAAATCAATAGGATTTAATTTCTTCTTTTTATTTTTTATTTTTGAAAGGTGGATTTAATTTCTTTTGTTCCAATTTTTTTTTTTAAATGCTAAATTGCAAAAATAAAATATCATCAAACAATTTTTTTTTCTTTTGAGAATCAAGTAAAAAAATTTATTGCTTCATGTGATTTACTTATTCTCCTCATCTTTTATATGTGAAAGGAAAAGTAATTCTAGTGAGATCTATTTTTAGAGAAAATTCTAGAGAGATTAGAAAGAGAGTTTAGCTATTTATACAACTAAAATAAGCTAAAAACCTACAACTTTAACGTCATTTACTTATCTCTAACAGATTTTCTAATGGACCAAATAAATCATTAGCAGTGTTGTCATCATCCGCCGCTGGCACTACCGTCTTTTTTTCCCTTTCGACCCATTCCTCTCACATGCACTACAATTGGTGCCTCTCACAGGCACAACCATTGGTGCGATGGACAACTCAAGTGCATTTCAGTCACTGGGATAATAACTAACTATTTGGTCATGATTTCAAAAAGTTCTTCCAAATGGTGCAACTGTATGGCTATATAGATTATTTATAAGCATTGTAAATGAGACATCATGTGCTATGATTTGTTTGGCTGTTCGCTTTGGATCTTATGCTCCGTTTATTTTGATATAAAATATTTGCAAGAAAATATTTTCTTATTTTACGGTCTATGTTTTGCAGTAAAATATTTAGTTAAAAGTAAAATATTTTTAGTTAACCAAATCAACTTATAAGCAAATTTGTGTAAAATATTTTACATTTGAAATTTTGGTAAAACATTTTTCATTTGCTCACTAACTCTCACGCTATCTCTCCCTCTTAGTTTTCTTTTACAAGTCACAACCCAAACCTGTTCCTTCTCTTAACCACCAACCCATCTCTCCCAAAACCCAACGACGCCACCCATTGAACGGCACCATCCATAGATCAGTGCCACCCACAGACCGACTCCACACCTCCTCCTTCCTCTCACCTATCTCACAAAATCCATTTGGATCTAACTGCTAAGTGGCAAATTGGGTTTTTGGTGGCTACTCTAATCTTGCTGGTGGATGTTTCGATCTTGCCACCATTAGATTTGTTGGGTTGTTGGATCCTAAGTGGCAAGAGGCTATGAATGCTGAGATTGCAGCTTTGGTTTCCAATCATACTTGGACTTTTACTCCTTTGCCTTCCAACAAAAAGGCCATTGGATGCAAATGGGTCTATAGGGAAAAGTACAAGGCAGTTGGTTCTGTGGAGAGATATAAAGCAAGACTAGTTGCTAAGGGGTTTACTCAACAAGAGGGATTAGATTTCACTGACACATTCTCACTAGTTGCAAAGTTGACCACTGTTAAGCTCTTCTTGCCATTTCTACTGTGAAATGATGGCATCTAGTCCAATGGATGTCAACAGTGCATTCTTAAATGGGGATTTACATGAGAAGGTGTATATGGAACTCCCTCAAGGCTTTCATAGCAAAGGGGGGAATGTTGTTTGCAAACTAAATAAATCTTTGTATGGGCTTAAACAAGCGTCAAGGCAGTGGAATGCAAAGTTTTGTTCTGTTCTTAAAAAGCTTGGTTTTAAGCAATCTAAAGCTGACTGCTCATTATTTTCAAAGAAGTTTAATGATTCTTTCATAGCTTTGGTGGTTTATGTTGATGATATTCTCATAGCTAGCAACAATGTTCAAGTAGTTGATGAACTTAAAGTTTCTTTAGATCAGCACTTCAAACTTAAAGACCTTGGAGGTTTAAAGTATTTTCTTGGTCTTGAGATAGCTAGATCAGACAAAGGGATTACTTTGTGTCAACGAAAATATGCTTTAGAGATCTTGAAAAATGCAGGAATGTCAGCTTGCAAGCCTAGCAAGGTACCAATGGAGCAGAATTTGAAGTCAAGCAAGTTTCGAGGTAAACTATTATCTGATCTTGGAGTTTATAGAAGGTTGGTGGGCAGGTTGTTGTATCTAACAATCACTAGACCAAATATAGCATATCCTATTCACAAGCTAAGTCAATTTGTGTCCAAACCTAGGAAGCCTCATCTAGATGCTGCTTATAAGGTGTTGCAGTACCTAAAGGGTTGTCTTGGTCAAGGAATTTTCCTATTAGCTTCATCAGATTTTCATTTGAAGGCTTACACAAATGCTGATTGGGCATCTTGCATTGATATCAGAAGGTCAACCACAAGATATTGCATCTTTTTGGGTGATTCTCTAGTCTCTTGGAAGTCCAAAAAACAATCCATAGTGTCTAGATCTTCTGCTGAAGTAGAATATAGAGTTATGGCTATCACAGTTTTTGAGATGACTTGGTCATTGGCATTATTAAAAGATTTGGTGATCTATCATCCTCAACCTGCATTATTGTTTTGTGACAATCAAGCAGCCATTTATATTGGAGAAAATCTCGTGTTTCACGAAAGAAACAAGCATATAGAAGTGGACTGTCATGTTGTCAGAGATAAGGTGCAAGACAATGTGGTTAGACTTGCTTACAAAAGCTCTTAATAGTCAACAATTGAAGTACTTATTAGGCAATATGAATATTGTGAATATCCACAGTTCAGCTTCTCATCTTGAGGGGGAATGTCAAAGTTTAGTTGACTGTACAGATAAGAAACATAAGGAGAAGTCAGATACAAGCAAGTCAAGATGAGTTTGTTGAAGAATGTTTGAGGACATTAGCTTAGGCAGAGAGGCAGAGCACTAGAAGACTTGTGGATGAGCTTACTAAACGACTAATATAGCAAATACGACATGTAGTTTAGGCTTAGATCAGTTGTAAGCTATGTATTAACACATGTAGTGTAGTGATTGGTTGTAAATATTGGATTTGTATGGTTTGGAGTTGGTTAAGGGCTAGTTAGTTTCATTCCTGTACCAGCTCTATTATATAAACCTCATGTACATTCAATTTGTTAATTAATGGAAGTATTACAAAGTTTCTTCAATCTTGATTCTCTCTCTAGCTTCTCTATTTCCTAGCTCTCTATTTTCTTATAGATTCTTTGTTCGTGGGTTTTCTTTTCAGGTTTTTGATTTGGTTTTCTGGGTGTTTTTGCCTTTTTTATATGGACTTTTGGGTGGTTGGTGGTTGTTTTTTGATTGTTGGTAGTGGTTTTTTGAATCTTTGGTGGTGGCTAGTGGTGGTTTTGATGGTTATTTTTTGAATGGTTGGTGGTGATTCTAGTGGCTTGTGGATGTTAGGTAGGTGGATGATGGTGGCCAATGGGATGGGATTATAGTGGGGGTGTTTTTGCAATGGTTGGTGGTGGCTAATTTATATTTGCAATGTTTAGTTCACAACATTTGCCAAACACTTGCAAATGTTTTATAGTAAAATATTTTACATTTGAAAATATTTTAGGTCGAAACAAACGGAGTGTTAAACACATTTGCAAAACATTTGAGGTGATTCTAAACACTGAAGTGCTTATAAAGCGAGTATGTGACTTTGGAGCATGATGTTTGCCACTAACAAGATTTGGAAAGTCTAAGATATGTGTCTCACCAATTGCATATGTGAGAGAAAGCAATTGCAATGGTAGAGGATGGTGGTGCCAGTAATTGAAGACAGCACTACTAGGATTTCAAATTTCTCTCTTCAAATCATGAGGCTTCAAATTGGGATTATTTGTTTCTTAATGGGTGGGTCACCTGAAATGGGTTAGTAATGGGTGAATGGATTTTTTTAAAGAGATGGATTTTGTGTTTTGATTTTTAATATTAACTTTGACGCCACGTCATTTAAAATTTGCCATGTCATAGTTCTGTTAGACACACAAGCATCAGGACTAATGATTATTAAGAAAAGAACTAATTGTGCTCATTTTTTAAACTTGAAGGACTAATAGCAATCACTTTAAACTTGAGAGACTAATAGTGCTTGGTAAGTAGATTTGAGGGACCAATAGTGTAGTTTCACCATTAATTTTCCCACCTACCCTAATTGATAGCCACACTTCTTTCTTTTTTGCATAACCCAATTAATTTCCCTCACAGTGCCACTCTTCTTTCTTTGTCTCTTTCTTTCTTTAGAGAACAAATCAATTTTTTCTTCAAAATAACACTGAATCTCAAATAATTTTGTTAGTTAGCACGTTTTCAAAACTATTTAGCAAACTAACATCTTGAGTGGAAGGGGCTCGATTTTGTTATGCTAAATTGAGTGTGAAGAACTCGACTTTCATGGAACTCGAGTTAAGACTCGATTTCCCTGAGAGCAACAGTGAAACACCATCAAACAAAAGACCCAGACAAGAAAAACAAAAACCTAGACAAGAAAAACAATGAAACATCATCAAACCCTGAGAAGAAAATGAAGGAATTAGAGGAAAACCTTTGCTTGGAGCTTCGTCATCGTCGTCGTTGCCTCTGCCTCCTGGAACCTTCGTCGTTGCTACTTGGGTTCAGTCTGAGTCGAACAGTTTAGGTTAGGGAGATTTGGGTTCGTGGGGTTTGCCTTCTTCGTGGTTTCTATTTGGGTTTGATCTCTCTGGTTTGTTCCTTCTTTGTAGTTTGTTGTTTCTTCATGTTTCTTGTCTGGGTTCCTTCTTCGTTTAGTCTGGGTTTATGGGTTTCTTCCTTTTGGTTTTGTTTTTCTTCTTCGTGTAATTTGGGTTTCTCCATTGTGGCTTCGTTTGATCTCTATATGGAATTCAAGGCTGTAATGCTTGATTTCCATGCATTGAACTCGAGTTCGTTATACTTGATTTAGCATAACAAAATCAAGTCCCTTGCACTCGAGATGTTAGTTTGCTAAATAGTTTTGAAAACGTGCTAACTAACAAAATTGTTTGAGTTTTAGTGTTATTTTGAAAAAAAATCCCACAAATCAGTCTCTCTATCTCAAGGAAAAAAAAGAAAAAATCTCAAGGAAAAAAAAAGAAAAAAAAAGAAGAGGCTCTCTCTCTCTCTCTCTCTCTCTCTCTCAAATTTATGGAGATCTGTCGCCAATAGCTAGCATGGTCACCGAAACCACAAGCCACCGTGACAGAGGGTCCTCTGTCATCATCATCATCATCTTCTTCATCTTTTTCTTTTTTTTTTTTTGGGCACAGGCTGTGTATCATTTTTCAAAAAAATAAAAAACAAACAAACAAACAAATAGCCAGGACATGTGTGCAGCCATGTCAAACGCATCTCGTGTCAGACACGAGCACAGTAGCCCAACTGCAGTGTTCGTGTTTTCCAATTTCCCACATGCTTCTGTTGATAACTCCTAATAATATAGGTGCACTGCGTTTGTAGGGTTTTAGGTCGAGGGAATTTTCAGAATAGCAAGAGTTTGCCACTCAATATAGTTAGTTAGCAAGAACTAGAAATAAATGAGGAAAATAATATCTCAAGCCTTAGAGACTCGAGTTCGGTGAAAAATCAACTCTTAAAGACTCGAGTTCTGATTGTTGAGATGGACAAGGTTTTGCCACATGGAACTCGAGTTCCAAAAAAGAACACAAATGAAGATGGCAATGAAGATGAAGAACCAGAACTGGGAAGAAGAAGCAGAATAGGGGGGAACCAGAAATGGGAAGAAGATGCAGAACAGGAGAAGAAGCAGAAGTACTGATCAGCCTGTGATTCAAATTTACAATAACTTTCCCCAATCCTAGACCTAAGTGGCATTGAATACTCTGGCCGTCCATTGACTTCAGTTGAATAAACTTCAATTTCAGGTGGATATTGATAACGCTCGCGGGGTACAAAAGCAAGGCACAAAAGAATTCCCATCCACTCATTGCACCCATTAAAAGGCACCTGTATGTTCACTTTTTTTATTTTGAAAATTTGATTCATATTTGGGTTGTGGGATGAAAATCTTCGGAAACTCTGAGAAGAAACAAAGGAGCTACAAGGCAGAAAGTAAATGGTGGAAATTGAGTCTTAAAAACTCGAGTTCCACGTGGATTTCCACGTGGATTTTTTTCCACATCAGCTTCCACCACTTACAACTCGAGTTTTAAAAACTCAATTTTTATCTTGGAACTCAAGTTTTAGACACTCGAGATACTAGTTTGCTGAATAATTTGCAAACTAGACAACTAACTAAAATATTATAAAAATAAAGCTAAATGGAAAAAAAATTCGTTTTATGTGATTTGGATCAAATATTATATCAACAACGTTTTGCAGATCAAACACTAATGAAGCTTTATTTCCAATGCTGACATAAGTTTCATTTCCAGAAACAGAGGGCTAGCAGTTAATTGCAACATACACCAATTCATGTAAACAATTGCAGCATACAACACAAATAATACACTGAGAAGATGAGAATTGCAAGATTTGAAGCTACTCGTCAATGCCACGATCGACTCATCAGTGGTTTGCATTCTCCACTTTAAAAGGCCTAAATATTTTCGTTGGAAAATAATTCTATATTCATGTTAGGATGCGTTTTGAAAAGGATGCCTAGATTCCCACCAGTTTCAATCTGTACAATGGGGCAATAAAAAACATAAATGCAATGAAGAAAAAGCGTAATGTCGACCACTACTTGTTCACATAATGCTTCAGAAACAGATTGTTAAAACAAACAGCAGCAAAACAACATTCCAAATTAAAATCCGAAAAGAATATGCAACTATATAAGTTTCTCATGATGAGGACCAAATAGTGTCTAAGATACAAACCAAAAGTATACCTAATTTCTTATTACTGGTGATTGTTTTTACTTTTAGTCATCTGAGGAAGTTTCATGCTTAAGTAATGTCACTATAAACAATAAGGAATAATTTGGCTCAAAACATATTTGGAGCTATTTCATTCCAACCCATCATGTGGCGATTGAAGAGACTATCCATGTTTTAATGAATCATATAACTTGTTTAAAACATAAATGTAAATAGTCTTCTAAATCGTCATGTAATGGTTTGGAAAAGATAGCTCCAAACATGTTTGGGGGCAAACTTTGTTCAAACAATAATATTATAGTAACAGAATTACTTATCAAAAAAAAAAAAAAAAGAAGAAACAGAATACTAAGATAATGAACACAAGCATGCATAAACACACAAACACCGACACACACACACACCTGAACTTGAATACACCCATCTTCTTGGTTAAGAATTTGAAGTGCCAATGTTCCCTGTACATCAAAGTTACTGACTCCACCATCTCGTTTCAACATCACATTGAGTTTTTCCTCAACAGTAAAGTGATGGGATCAGTTAGTGGCGGAGCAGCTGATCTGGACTGACCAGCTTTCAGCTGCACATCCTCGAGAATGAATTTGCCTTCTGCCTTCAAAGATTCCAAGAACTGGTTTGTTTTTTGAGATTTACCAAGCTCATGCCAAGTCCTTTTGGAGACACAGTTGTTGGTGAAGGTGGATGGTCTAAGGATTGGGGAAGACATTGTCAGAAGTGTTCTAATTAAACTCATAAATATGCACTCAAACTAAAAAACTAAGAATAAAAAAGATTCCAGAAAAGTTAGACCTAAGATCACAAAGAGCAGCAAATGGAAACCTTAAAATAACAGTAAAAAAAAAAAAAGTATTTGGATTATAATCCTTGCTTCTAGAGGTTAATGCATAACTAACATTTTATGAACAAAGTATGAACTACTTGTTTACAACATATACTGATAGATGATTCACACAAGCTTAAGCCTATACCACAGATCAACATCCCCAATTGATAAAAAATGGGGCATTTTTGTAAAATTCATGCAGACAAATAAGCACAAACCTTTAGACTTGGTGGAAAAGGATTCAATGTCAATGCTCAATCCAAACCCGGAACCACTTCCAAAACAACCACCACCAGATATGCTCATATCACTAAAGCTACTCTCAATCCTTCCAGAGCCCATTGACCGTAAAGACATAAACCCTCCCTTTCACCTCTTCCCTTTTCAATCTGCAGAATATGTACAAGAATCTTATAAGGGACAGATCAAATCAATACAGGAAAATAATAGAAATAAGATAATTAGGACAATAACCTACCTTGCGTTCGTCAATCTCACAGGCTTTGTGCTTCATAACATCCTTGGTTTCATTAATCTTCCTCTGCAATACCAGCTTGTGCAACTTCTCTTCATAGACTTTCTATCTCACAGTACTGCTTAAACTGTGCAACTATTACACTTTCCTTGTGCCCAAGAGAGATGACTTCATCAAAATAAAAAATCAGCTCAAAAGCTGTCTTGCATATACCCCCTTCATCTAGAGAATAGGAATATTCAGGTACCTAAATATTTTTAAGGAATAAACTCAATTCCTCTGTTTGACATTTTTTACATAATCTATTTTATTAGCATCTCTAATGTAAATTTCTTAAAAAGCAATCAGCATGCTACAGAAACTTCACTCCTAAAATTGTAAAAATTGGAAGTGATGAAAGTACATCGGGCTCAAGGAAAAGATAATGCAGATAGAAAATAAGTCTAGAAAAATGGTCTAAATTCAATAAAGGCCCACTTAGGATCTTCAATGGTCTAGTGTAATTGATAGTCTCAGAATTAATATCGTTATTTTCTCTCAAATAGTTTTCCCCTGATACAGATTTGTTTATGATTTCTAATATTGTAAATTCATGACGGGTAATCTCGAAAGTTCAGGCTTCTATGGGTGGCCTATCAATGCAACCATGGGATAAGTATCAAATTATATTGATGAAACTAACTAGTAATTCCTAAAATGAGGGAAAGAAAGGTATACTTCACATACTTGTGAAGGAATGAGAAAAGGTATGAACATGCCAGGCATAAGAAAGGATCAAGAGGAGCAAATCCCTACATCCATACAAGTAATCTTACCATTATAAAAGCAAGTGAAACTTTTTTTGGATAAGTAATAAATCAAGACACTTATTTTAGGAAGTTGAAAGATAATAATAAACTGTCAAGAAAAAGATACAAGCTTAGAGAGCATCCTCAACAAAGTCTCCAAATCTTCAAGGATGTTGCTCTGTTTGTTTGTTACAAGCAGCAAGTACAAAGCCTCAAAGGGCTGGTACACATAGCACACATTTTCCGTCTATTATGTATGTTGTTTTCCTGTGCCTACCAACTTGGAAAAAGCCACAAGAAGGCCCTCAATTCTAATACGAGACATATCCACAAACTGCTTAGAAACCAGCACTGCCAAAAAACAAAATTATATAAGAATAAATATTAATAAAATAAAAGTAGAAAGATAAAAGCTCAACAGGCTAATCAGGATCAGTCACTTTCTACCATTCTATTTTGTCCAAAGTTCAACTCTCGGTTACCCCCTTAACTGACCATGTCATTTTTTACTGCTACTAATGTTTCTTGAGATGCATCAAAGAAACATTGTAAATCAATGTGAATTATTGGGGAGATGTAATTCAAATTGTCAAAAAAAAAAATTTTAAAATGAAAAAAAAAAAAAAAAAAAAAGGTGCAAGACAATGTGGTTAGACTTGCTTACAAAAGCTCTTAATAGTCAACAATTGAAGTACTTATTAGGCAATATGAATATTGTGAATATCCACAGTTCAGCTTCTCATCTTGAGGGGGAATGTCAAAGTTTAGTTGACTGTACAGATAAGAAACATAAGGAGAAGTCAGATACAAGCAAGTCAAGATGAGTTTGTTGAAGAATGTTTGAGGACATTAGCTTAGGCAGAGAGGCAGAGCACTAGAAGACTTGTGGATGAGCTTACTAAACGACTAATATAGCAAATACGACATGTAGTTTAGGCTTAGATCAGTTGTAAGCTATGTATTAACACATGTAGTGTAGTGATTGGTTGTAAATATTGGATTTGTATGGTTTGGAGTTGGTTAAGGGCTAGTTAGTTTCATTCCTGTACCAGCTCTATTATATAAACCTCATGTACATTCAATTTGTTAATTAATGGAAGTATTACAAAGTTTCTTCAATCTTGATTCTCTCTCTAGCTTCTCTATTTCCTAGCTCTCTATTTTCTTATAGATTCTTTGTTCGTGGGTTTTCTTTTCAGGTTTTTGATTTGGTTTTCTGGGTGTTTTTGCCTTTTTTATATGGACTTTTGGGTGGTTGGTGGTTGTTTTTTGATTGTTGGTAGTGGTTTTTTGAATCTTTGGTGGTGGCTAGTGGTGGTTTTGATGGTTATTTTTTGAATGGTTGGTGGTGATTCTAGTGGCTTGTGGATGTTAGGTAGGTGGATGATGGTGGCCAATGGGATGGGATTATAGTGGGGGTGTTTTTGCAATGGTTGGTGGTGGCTAATTTATATTTGCAATGTTTAGTTCACAACATTTGCCAAACACTTGCAAATGTTTTATAGTAAAATATTTTACATTTGAAAATATTTTAGGTCGAAACAAACGGAGTGTTAAACACATTTGCAAAACATTTGAGGTGATTCTAAACACTGAAGTGCTTATAAAGCGAGTATGTGACTTTGGAGCATGATGTTTGCCACTAACAAGATTTGGAAAGTCTAAGATATGTGTCTCACCAATTGCATATGTGAGAGAAAGCAATTGCAATGGTAGAGGATGGTGGTGCCAGTAATTGAAGACAGCACTACTAGGATTTCAAATTTCTCTCTTCAAATCATGAGGCTTCAAATTGGGATTATTTGTTTCTTAATGGGTGGGTCACCTGAAATGGGTTAGTAATGGGTGAATGGATTTTTTTAAAGAGATGGATTTTGTGTTTTGATTTTTAATATTAACTTTGACGCCACGTCATTTAAAAT
This sequence comes from Quercus suber, assembly GCF_002906115.3. Taxonomy (NCBI): domain Eukaryota; kingdom Viridiplantae; phylum Streptophyta; class Magnoliopsida; order Fagales; family Fagaceae; genus Quercus; species Quercus suber. The sequence goes on from NW_027070456.1 coordinate 53,572, forward strand.
TTGCCATGTCATAGTTCTGTTAGACACACAAGCATCAGGACTAATGATTATTAAGAAAAGAACTAATTGTGCTCATTTTTTAAACTTGAAGGACTAATAGCAATCACTTTAAACTTGAGAGACTAATAGTGCTTGGTAAGTAGATTTGAGGGACCAATAGTGTAGTTTCACCATTAATTTTCCCACCTACCCTAATTGATAGCCACACTTCTTTCTTTTTTGCATAACCCAATTAATTTCCCTCACAGTGCCACTCTTCTTTCTTTGTCTCTTTCTTTCTTTAGAGAACAAATCAATTTTTTCTTCAAAATAACACTGAATCTCAAATAATTTTGTTAGTTAGCACGTTTTCAAAACTATTTAGCAAACTAACATCTTGAGTGGAAGGGGCTCGATTTTGTTATGCTAAATTGAGTGTGAAGAACTCGACTTTCATGGAACTCGAGTTAAGACTCGATTTCCCTGAGAGCAACAGTGAAACACCATCAAACAAAAGACCTAGACAAGAAAAACAAAAACCTAGACAAGAAAAACAATGAAACATCATCAAACCCTGAGAAGAAAATGAAGGAATTAGAGGAAAACCTTTGCTTGGAGCTTCGTCATCGTCGTCGTTGCCTCTGCCTCCTGGAACCTTCGTCGTTGCTACTTGGGTTCAGTCTGAGTCGAACAGTTTAGGTTAGGGAGATTTGGGTTCGTGGGGTTTGCCTTCTTCGTGGTTTCTATTTGGGTTTGATCTCTCTGGTTTGTTCCTTCTTTGTAGTTTGTTGTTTCTTCATGTTTCTTGTCTGGGTTCCTTCTTCGTTTAGTCTGGGTTTATGGGTTTCTTCCTTTTGGTTTTGTTTTTCTTCTTCGTGTAATTTGGGTTTCTCCATTGTGGCTTCGTTTGATCTCTATATGGAATTCAAGGCTGTAATGCTTGATTTCCATGCATTGAACTCGAGTTCGTTATACTTGATTTAGCATAACAAAATCAAGTCCCTTGCACTCGAGATGTTAGTTTGCTAAATAGTTTTGAAAACGTGCTAACTAACAAAATTGTTTGAGTTTTAGTGTTATTTTGAAAAAAAATCCCACAAATCAGTCTCTCTATCTCAAGGAAAAAAAAGAAAAAATCTCAAGGAAAAAAAAAGAAAAAAAAAGAAGAGGCTCTCTCTCTCTCTCTCTCTCTCTCTCTCAAATTTATGGAGATCTGTCGCCAATAGCTAGCATGGTCACTGAAACCACAAGCCACCGTGACAGAGGGTCCTCTGTCATCATCATCATCATCTTCTTCATCTTTTTCTTTTTTTTTTTTTGGGCACAGGCTGTGTATCATTTTTCAAAAAAATAAAAAACAAACAAACAAACAAATAGCCAGGACATGTGTGCAGCCATGTCAAACGCATCTCGTGTCAGACACGAGCACAGTAGCCCAACTGCAGTGTTCGTGTTTTCCAATTTCCCACATGCTTCTGTTGATAACTCCTAATAATATAGGTGCACTGCGTTTGTAGGGTTTTAGGTCGAGGGAATTTTCAGAATAGCAAGAGTTTGCCACTCAATATAGTTAGTTAGCAAGAACTAGAAATAAATGAGGAAAATAATATCTCAAGCCTTAGAGACTCGAGTTCGGTGAAAAATCAACTCTTAAAGACTCGAGTTCTGATTGTTGAGATGGACAAGGTTTTGCCACATGGAACTCGAGTTCCAAAAAAGAACACAAATGAAGATGGCAATGAAGATGAAGAACCAGAACTGGGAAGAAGAAGCAGAATAGGGGGGAACCAGAAATGGGAAGAAGATGCAGAACAGGAGAAGAAGCAGAAGTACTGATCAGCCTGTGATTCAAATTTACAATAACTTTCCCCAATCCTAGACCTAAGTGGCATTGAATACTCTGGCCGTCCATTGACTTCAGTTGAATAAACTTCAATTTCAGGTGGATATTGATAACGCTCGCGGGGTACAAAAGCAAGGCACAAAAGAATTCCCATCCACTCATTGCACCCATTAAAAGGCACCTGTATGTTCACTTTTTTTATTTTGAAAATTTGATTCATATTTGGGTTGTGGGATGAAAATCTTCGGAAACTCTGAGAAGAAACAAAGGAGCTACAAGGCAGAAAGTAAATGGTGGAAATTGAGTCTTAAAAACTCGAGTTCCACGTGGATTTCCACGTGGATTTTTTTCCACATCAGCTTCCACCACTTACAACTCGAGTTTTAAAAACTCAATTTTTATCTTGGAACTCAAGTTTTAGACACTCGAGATACTAGTTTGCTGAATAATTTGCAAACTAGACAACTAACTAAAATATTATAAAAATAAAGCTAAATGGAAAAAAAATTCGTTTTATGTGATTTGGATCAAATATTATATCAACAACGTTTTGCAGATCAAACACTAATGAAGCTTTATTTCCAATGCTGACATAAGTTTCATTTCCAGAAACAGAGGGCTAGCAGTTAATTGCAACATACACCAATTCATGTAAACAATTGCAGCATACAACACAAATAATACACTGAGAAGATGAGAATTGCAAGATTTGAAGCTACTCGTCAATGCCACGATCGACTCATCAGTGGTTTGCATTCTCCACTTTAAAAGGCCTAAATATTTTCGTTGGAAAATAATTCTATATTCATGTTAGGATGCGTTTTGAAAAGGATGCCTAGATTCCCACCAGTTTCAATCTGTACAATGGGGCAATAAAAAACATAAATGCAATGAAGAAAAAGCGTAATGTCGACCACTACTTGTTCACATAATGCTTCAGAAACAGATTGTTAAAACAAACAGCAGCAAAACAACATTCCAAATTAAAATCCGAAAAGAATATGCAACTATATAAGTTTCTCATGATGAGGACCAAATAGTGTCTAAGATACAAACCAAAAGTATACCTAATTTCTTATTACTGGTGATTGTTTTTACTTTTAGTCATCTGAGGAAGTTTCATGCTTAAGTAATGTCACTATAAACAATAAGGAATAATTTGGCTCAAAACATATTTGGAGCTATTTCATTCCAACCCATCATGTGGCGATTGAAGAGACTATCCATGTTTTAATGAATCATATAACTTGTTTAAAACATAAATGTAAATAGTCTTCTAAATCGTCATGTAATGGTTTGGAAAAGATAGCTCCAAACATGTTTGGGGGCAAACTTTGTTCAAACAATAATATTATAGTAACAGAATTACTTATCAAAAAAAAAAAAAAAAGTAGAAACAGAATACTAAGATAATGAACACAAGCATGCATAAACACACAAACACCGACACACACACACACCTGAACTTGAATACACCCATCTTCTTGGTTAAGAATTTGAAGTGCCAATGTTCCCTGTACATCAAAGTTACTGACTCCACCATCTCGTTTCAACATCACATTGAGTTTTTCCTCAACAGTAAAGTGATGGGATCAGTTAGTGGCGGAGCAGCTGATCTGGACTGACCAGCTTTCAGCTGCACATCCTCGAGAATGAATTTGCCTTCTGCCTTCAAAGATTCCAAGAACTGGTTTGTTTTTTGAGATTTACCAAGCTCATGCCAAGTCCTTTTGGAGACACAGTTGTTGGTGAAGGTGGATGGTCTAAGGATTGGGGAAGACATTGTCAGAAGTGTTCTAATTAAACTCATAAATATGCACTCAAACTAAAAAACTAAGAATAAAAAAGATTCCAGAAAAGTTAGACCTAAGATCACAAAGAGCAGCAAATGGAAACCTTAAAATAACAGTAAAAAAAAAAAAAGTATTTGGATTATAATCCTTGCTTCTAGAGGTTAATGCATAACTAACATTTTATGAACAAAGTATGAACTACTTGTTTACAACATATACTGATAGATGATTCACACAAGCTTAAGCCTATACCACAGATCAACATCCCCAATTGATAAAAAATGGGGCATTTTTGTAAAATTCATGCAGACAAATAAGCACAAACCTTTAGACTTGGTGGAAAAGGATTCAATGTCAATGCTCAATCCAAACCCGGAACCACTTCCAAAACAACCACCACCAGATATGCTCATATCACTAAAGCTACTCTCAATCCTTCCAGAGCCCATTGACCGTAAAGACATAAACCCTCCCTTTCACCTCTTCCCTTTTCAATCTGCAGAATATGTACAAGAATCTTATAAGGGACAGATCAAATCAATACAGGAAAATAATAGAAATAAGATAATTAGGACAATAACCTACCTTGCGTTCGTCAATCTCACAGGCTTTGTGCTTCATAACATCCTTGGTTTCATTAATCTTCCTCTGCAATACCAGCTTGTGCAACTTCTCTTCATAGACTTTCTATCTCACAGTACTGCTTAAACTGTGCAACTATTACACTTTCCTTGTGCCCAAGAGAGATGACTTCATCAAAATAAAAAATCAGCTCAAAAGCTGTCTTGCATATACCCCCTTCATCTAGAGAATAGGAATATTCAGGTACCTAAATATTTTTAAGGAATAAACTCAATTCCTCTGTTTGACATTTTTTACATAATCTATTTTATTAGCATCTCTAATGTAAATTTCTTAAAAAGCAATCAGCATGCTACAGAAACTTCACTCCTAAAATTGTAAAAATTGGAAGTGATGAAAGTACATCGGGCTCAAGGAAAAGATAATGCAGATAGAAAATAAGTCTAGAAAAATGGTCTAAATTCAATAAAGGCCCACTTAGGATCTTCAATGGTCTAGTGTAATTGATAGTCTCAGAATTAATATCGTTATTTTCTCTCAAATAGTTTTCCCCTGATACAGATTTGTTTATGATTTCTAATATTGTAAATTCATGACGGGTAATCTCGAAAGTTCAGGCTTCTATGGGTGGCCTATCAATGCAACCATGGGATAAGTATCAAATTATATTGATGAAACTAACTAGTAATTCCTAAAATGAGGGAAAGAAAGGTATACTTCACATACTTGTGAAGGAATGAGAAAAGGTATGAACATGCCAGGCATAAGAAAGGATCAAGAGGAGCAAATCCCTACATCCATACAAGTAATCTTACCATTATAAAAGCAAGTGAAACTTTTTTTGGATAAGTAATAAATCAAGACACTTATTTTAGGAAGTTGAAAGATAATAATAAACTGTCAAGAAAAAGATACAAGCTTAGAGAGCATCCTCAACAAAGTCTCCAAATCTTCAAGGATGTTGCTCTGTTTGTTTGTTACAAGCAGCAAGTACAAAGCCTCAAAGGGCTGGTACACATAGCACACATTTTCCGTCTATTATGTATGTTGTTTTCCTGTGCCTACCAACTTGGAAAAAGCCACAAGAAGGCCCTCAATTCTAATACGAGACATATCCACAAACTGCTTAGAAACCAGCACTGCCAAAAAACAAAATTATATAAGAATAAATATTAATAAAATAAAAGTAGAAAGATAAAAGCTCAACAGGCTAATCAGGATCAGTCACTTTCTACCATTCTATTTTGTCCAAAGTTCAACTCTCGGTTACCCCCTTAACTGACCATGTCATTTTTTACTGCTACTAATGTTTCTTGAGATGCATCAAAGAAACATTGTAAATCAATGTGAATTATTGGGGAGATGTAATTCAAATTGTCAAAAAAAAAAATTTTAAAATGAAAAAAAAAAAAAAAAAAACCAAAATATAATTTATGAGATAAGCAATAGCGAAAATATAGAGCAATATGGACGATTGTGTAGCTCCAGAACATAAAGATGTATCCATATGCCATCCATTCCATATCTTTTGTGACAAGGGAATAACTCTTCAATAACAAAGTTTAAACTGAACTCAAAGAAAAGTGTTAGTATCAAGCAAGACTTACCTATATCACAGATAAGGGGAAATTTAGAAGCATTATAACAAAAAATTGAACAAGTAAAGAAATAAAGAAAAAATCCTGCAAGATATACATTAAGATTATAAGAACCAAAAATAAAATAAAATAAAATAACATGTGGCAAAAATGAATTAAACAGCAGCCAACCTAGGTCCAGTCTTGAACAAACAGTCTTGCAGAATGCTTTAAGGAGACAAAATAACTCATATTAGAGAAAGTTCAAGACTTTTCACTCCATATTGGAACATAGTTGATATAAACAACAAAAGCTAATATCTTGGGATAGAGAAAGTTCAAAATGTAAAAACTGCAGTAACATGGACTCGCCTTTTATTTTCAAGAAAGGAACTAGAGCCTTTTATTTGTACATATCCAGTGCAGCAAAGAAATTAAACATTCTGCCTTTGCACACAGTATGTCTAACTTGGATATTATATATATATATATATTTAGTGAGAACATCTCAAGTGTGTATAAGGACCAGACATAGTACCTAATCAACCACTTGCAATTCTGGTAGTAATATCAATCAAATGTCACTAATTTGAATCTCCCCTTCCCCCTCTCCTAGGGGAAAAAAAGTTACATATAAAATTTAACAAAAAAGTATATATATTATGGTAACAACAAAGGCCATTTTAGTCAAATTAAACATTCAAGAATCCTTTATCAGTCTATCATGAATTTTCATTACTTTTTTATAAAACTAGATCAAATATTACCATATGAACTCACATAAATATCAATCCATCATGATATTAAAGATAGGGCATAATTTTGTGGCAGCACATAAAATTATTAACATCAAGATTCAGCAAAACCACTCAAGAAAGCACCAACGAAAAGTTCTGTAAATAGGCATTTGACTCATAACATGTACTAAATTATTTTATATGACTAATTTCAAACCCCAATTTCATTTGGAATACACTCGTAAGAAAAGGAAAAAATAGTGAAAGAGAGCCAAAAAAGGATATTTCATGTATAATCTTGCATAATCTCAAATGTATCAATTCCGGTACGAAGACCAAATAACACAATGCAAACAAAAGTTCCGAGATTCATGAAGACATAGAAAAACATTTAATAAAAGTAAAACAAAAGAAGGCAAAGAATTTACCATCTTGATTTATTGAGAAATAAGAACCAACAAGCACCAGTTGATAAAGGCAGCAGCAAAGGTTATATCAAAAACCTATAAAATAAAATTTCTGGTAACACAATAACCCAAGTACTATTTTGGCTTTATTGATACTTTCTAACAGTTTTACCTGTTTAGCGTCTTATTGATAGAACTATCATACTGTAAATAATTTTTATCTCCAAATATCCAATTAGGGTGTGTTTGGTTGCTGTTTATTTGCTGAAAATTGAAAACTTATTGCTCAAAATACTATAACAAAATAATTTTTAATTGTGTGAATAGTGCCGTGAGACTAAAAAATGCATTGGTATGCGCGTTTTTGTGTTTTTGGCTGGGTCGTGAACAGTGCTGTGAGACTCAGCCAAAAACGCAAACGCCGGAAACTCTGGTATCCAAACTCACGCTTAGTACCTAAATCAAAAATATAAATTTTGGCATTAATATTTAAGAACCCCACATAACAAGTAACAATACAATATTACTTCATCAACATGACTCAGCAATTGAAACAAATAAAGTGACAAAGTGGAATTCCCCTAATACACGTTTTTTCAACAATCTCACTAAAATAACAAAGTACTATACACACTGTTCATGTAGATCTTATTGTACTTAAAGCTGCCATGCAATTAAGAAGACAATATTTCTATGTTTTAACAATTTCCACAAATCAAAACCAAAGAATGATAAGCATTTCAGTGGTCTCCCAACCAAATTGGGGATCCTGCACCTAGATGAAATAAAAAGTATTAAGTACGAACATTGAAACAAGCCAAACAAAACATTAGTGAAATAAAACTGAGATATGAATGATTTCTGTGACAGTAACCTAGATAATAATAAGTATTCAGACTGTCCAAACTCACAAATAAGAATAATGTGAAGCTACAGCATCATGATAATCACAGAATGTTATAGATTAGCAGCATGGTAAATAAGTTCAAAAAAACACCAACCTTCTTATAAAAAAAATGTTGCACAGCCAGTTGGAATGTCAGGGAGAAGGCCTTGGGAGAGAGAGAGAGAGAGAGAGAGAGAGAGAGAGCTGTTGGGCCTTGGGAGTAATAAAGGAAAAGATTCTAAAATTTATAGGAAATTCATATATGACCTAAAATCAAATTTTCAATATATATTAAACTAGTCGGTAACCCGTACGATGCATGTGAAAGTTTTGCAAAGGATATATATATATATATATATATTATGATACATAGGTAAATAATAAGCAATTACAATAATTTTATTTCTCATGTTCAAAACCACGCAATAATAAAAACACCTACATAAGAAAGGTTGTATTAAAAAATGACAAAAACCACAAAACCAAATACAAACCCTCAGTGCTCATTCTTCATTGTTCTTTCTTTCTATCAGTACACATCAACAACTTTGGCAAAACAACAAACAAACCAATAAAAACAGCTGACCTACAAAAAATCCCAAAAGCAGCAAAACCACTGCAAACCAACTAAACCAAGAACCGATTACAACTAAACCCTTACACACAAAAGTTCAACGCTTGTGGTTAATAGGATTTTGTGAATCCAACAAAAGGTCAAAATTTATATTAAGATGGGAAAAAGAAAAAAAAAATTATATCAAAGGATTACATATCACCTGTCTAATTGAAATTTCATTAAACATATGGCATGCAACCCTCTTGATCTTCCAAGTAGGATAAGTAAACGAAGGGGTGAAAATTGCACACACACATATGTGTGTGTTTTTTCTATTAAAAAGGAAAAAAATTAGTTGACTTTCAATTGAAAGGACGTCAATACTGGCATTTGAAGATTGCTCCTACTATATCTGTGACTGTCTCTCTTAGTAATCATCTATCAATTGCATATGATGACCAGATTTCTCAGCTAACTCACGGTTGTGTTGCAACTTGGCTTCATAAACCAATCAAAACCTCAAATTTGAATCAGACTAAATATACACTACACTTGGTTGAGTTTTAGATATTTTTTATTCAGGAATACAAAATTATGATGCTAAATAATTTGTACCACAAATTTCACAGGAGCTAAACAAAAACTACAACTAACAAAAAGCATAAAAGAAGAAAGATAAAATGATTGACCTTAGAGAAATACTGTGCTGGGACCAAAGGCTTGGTGCAGTCCAAGAACCTATCATGGTTAGTAACAGGCTCCAAAGAAGGGTTTGGCAATGAATTACAAGAAAGGTCTAACCTTGCTTTTGCTGACAACTCTGATTCTTTATCGCTTTCACTGGTATGTAAAACAGGTCCTCACCATGTACACCCCAAAACAGCACTCCACTCCCCAACGTGTCCATTGATATATTTAAAAGCAAAACAAAAACTAACCTGAAAAACCAATAAAAGGCTCAACTTGATGTAAGCCTATTAAAGATAATCATAGATTGGATAGTAATTTTCATTGCTCTAATTTCTAGGCTTTTCTCTGCAGCCAAATATAACAATAAATAAAAAATAGAATAAAATAAAAACAAAAAATCGCAGAACACAAACTCAGTACCCCAAAAGAGAAGGATTATAAAAAAGGCAGATGATGAAAAAAAAAATACCAAGCTTTAGAGGTGAGACTTGAGGCAGCAGAGTTTCTTTTAAAACAGAGGGAAGGGTTTAAGGATAGCAGTAGCGATTCCAGGCCCCCCAAGCCTTCAACATAGCTCCACCCTGATGTCAAATACAACCCACTATAAGATTCCACTTAAAAAACCATACATCTAGTTGATTAACAAAACTATATTCAAAAATCACTTAGTAAAAAATAAAGAGGGTGAATCAAAATCATAAGCAATTGAAGATTTGTGGGTGTGGGTATAGAGTTCACAGTTTGGAGAGTTTTCAGAGACAACAGAGGAGTTGGGTTTTTAAAGCTTTTGGAGAGTATTTAGTTAAAAATAAAATAAAATAAATTTAATAGATGCAGATTTAGAACCCAAAAACAAATGGGAATTTCCAAAACCTTAAACGATCATTATAAAAAAATGCTCCCAGCTAATCTACAAAAAGAGACGCATATCCAAACCGGAGCAACCAAGCCTAAATACCAGAACCTAATCATATTTTATCGGCTAATTTAAAAATAAAAAAAATTAAAAAATTGACCAGTAATCTTCAATATTTTATATAGAGGAAACAAAGGGCCTAATTTTGAGACCCGTTCATGGCTTAGACCCCATCCATATGCTTCAATAGAATATTATATCCATCCACAGTGGCAGCATAGCACTAATTACAGTTTTTGCACTTCTCCATTGCCCATTGAGGTCTGCTCCAAGGTCCCTAGTATTATGCAAGAATACATTTTTTGCATTAATATTGAACTTCACTTCCAATTGAAATTTACCCCCACACCCCGATATTAAGATTTTCAGAATTTAATAAAGCAAAAAGACAGTACCAATTAACCACACAAAGAGAACATCAAAAAAATGAAATTATTTTTAAAACAAAAGAAAAAGAAACAGACCAACGGTCAAGAAAAACCCAAGTCCCAACAAAGCACATTCGTCAGTGATTCTGTCAAAAACGCTAGAACCACAACAAAACCCACAACTTTGTCACAACTTGCCCATGTGACGAGTTGTGAATGGTGGAGTTGTAGACCCATATGGACCCACAAAGAAGTTTCATCAAGACTTATTATCTTTTACACCAAGAAAACCCATCCATATTAGGTGCTAGAAGCAATATGGGAAATATAATATTTAACCAGTTAAACAAACACCTAGCATGCTTTTCACTAATAAATTGAAAATTTTATCTTCAGGTTATTCTAGCCATTTCTTCTCAAGAAAATAAAAGTACTTACAGAGAGCCACATAAGAGAATTCCATAGTGTGTGTAGGGGCTTACCATGAATGACCACACACTCTGCCTCCACATGTAGATTTTTGTATCTCACCCTAATTGTGGCAATTTTAAACCAATTCTGCAAAAACAATTCATTTTCTACTCTGCCAACCCACAAATTATTAAGTCAAAAAATATATTTTTTAAACTTAACATTTGACAGCAAAACATATAGTCATCAAAAAAAAAAAAAAATCAAAGATGAAAATGTGGTTGTGAAGGAAATTTCCCAATTGCAATTCCTATAAGCATTTTTCAAAAAGCAAGAGCACATGCAAATCTAACAAATAGCCGAATTATCAAAACAAATCACCAACGAATCACCTCAAAATAGAGTTATACAAAATTCAAAACATAACAGCTGAGGTCTAAAAGAGATTTCACGAGAATTTCTTAATCTTATTACTACTTCCATGTAACTTTACTTGAGAAAGTGCTTCCCCAATTTGGTTTTGGACCTATGTGGGTTCTTATTTTCTTGCAGGATGCTAGAACTGATGCAAGTAATCTAAGGGGGCTGCTGTTTATGCTTAGAATTGATTAAGGGAAATGAGAGTTGCTTAGAACAGTAAACAAGGTGTGACAAAACCTTCTAAAGAGAAATCCATATCTTGAAAATAGCATTAGTCTAATCTTTGTAATTGCATTCAAAACTAATTACAAAGTAACTACAATGTGGTACTTGTTTGGCATTGGAGCCCTCTAGGTGCTTGACAAGTGCCTAAATCCTATTGGCTAATGCTTAAGCAGTCATCTAATCAACTAACTATTTACAAGAGGATTTGGACACAACAACTTGAAATGCCCTGCATCAAGAACCATCTATGAGCAGTTACCGGATCTTGAATCACTGAACTTATCTTACAATTTAATGTCATTAGAAATTTGGGGGTTGCAACACAAGTGCCCTATTGTTTTCTACCTTTTTCAGTACTCCTGTCTTCCTTTAAGGTGCCTATATATTGTGCTGTTGACTATGGCAAGTTGAAGTTAACAAAAAGAAAGGGGGACACAGCAAGGGGACACTTACCTAGAGGTCACACATCATCCAATTAGGTAGTGCATTCTTCATTTTCCTGCAATTTCATACTAAAGTCAAAACAAATTTAGAGACTTCTTTTTTCTATTAATTTTGTGTTTAACTATAATTAGACAAAGAGTGAGGCTATGATATTTTAATGAGACGACTTGATAACCATACCCAGAATCAATCCTTTTACTACCTTCATTGTTGCAATAAATTCAATAAAGCTTTAGGAATGTAGTAGTATGGATTCTTGAATCAACATTTTCCACTATTTGTTCTATGTATAAACATGACCACCCTTTTTTCTTTTCAATCTTTCCTATAGGCATTCAACAAACACATGTAAACACAGACTTGACTGAGATCGAGAACATGTTCCCACAAACTGCTTTGCTTGGCAGCAATCTATAGTACAAGAGACCTCAGCAAAAACCACTTAATACTACAATATATTAAGCAGATTTTTAAACCAATAGAAAACGGGTGCATGGCGTGCTTGACATAAGCATTTTGTCAAACATTTTGAGGGTCTCATTGCAAAGGTTCTCGACTTTGACTCGTTCTCCCAAGCATAGATTGAAAAGAGAAAATTACAAAGACAGAGATCTTAAAATATTAAAACACTGACCTCTGTAAAGTCTGGAAGTTAAGCTAACTTATGAGTTAGCAAAGAAGGAAACACCTTCATAACCAAACCAGATACAAAATTTCCAAATAAAAAAAGAATTGGAAAAAATAATTTTAAACTAAATAAGCCCTCTTATGAATGAAAGTGTATGCAGCCAACTACAGAAACAATAGTAGAGAACAATTTGCAGACTAAAAATAAGTCAATTAGAAGAACAAAATAATTAACCCAACAAAACAATTTATTGACAACTCTTTTTGTTGAAAGTAATTTAACCTAACGTGAGACATAAGTTTTTGTTGACATTATTTCCTAAGAATAATTTCTACTTGAAACAAATAGGTTCTCATTTAAAATATATATATATATATATAAAAAATAATTGTTCTTAGGAAAAATAGCAAGATGTAGATGTAATGGTAGAAGTAGCCCACTTTATCAATGAAGAAAAGCCAAATGAAACCAGTGCATGCATACATGATTTTATCAAGTTCTAACTGCCATTGCCGCAATAGCATGCTAAATTTCTGTTTGTTTCTAAAAGAAATTTCACAGAAAACTTGATATGAACAATAATAAAAATAGAAAACATTGAAGAGTTCAGGACTCACAGCAAATTTGTAGACAATTGTAATCTAACACATTTTAGGCAATCTATTAAACAATAAACAACATCAAGATGTAATATATACGTATATATTACAAACTAATCACTAACCCATGCAATGCACTGGATAGTTAAATTTAAAATCACATATATTTATAGTAATAGAGATAAAAAAAAATGTGTGACTGAGAATTAAAGATAAATGAATCTAAATTCTTAGAAAGGTTTTAGAAAAATGGCCCAAAAGTGGAAGAGGCCAATTTGAACCTTTTTTTTTTTTTTTTTTTTTTGAGAATGAGGCCAATTTGAACCTGATAAGGTCTAATGCAATGATTGTATGAACAAGATGGCTTTAGTCAGTTTGCCAGACAATGTCTTCCAATTCCAACTGTTTTTCACATTGCTTCATTGAATTAACATCTCATGCTGGATGGTGTATGATAATTTGCAATGCTATAAGATGTTGAAACATAAGAAATTCTAGGATCTTTTGTTTTTTGTTTTGCATAGTAAGAGCAAGCAACTACAAAAGGCAGAACCCACACATACACTCCAAAAGGACTACCTTAACCATCAAATGTAGGGTAAGTTTGGTAGCTTAGTTTGTTCTTCTCCAAAAAGGAAAAAGGGTGCTTAGATTTTGGGCAAATGTGATTTTTATTTACTGAAAATTATTTGTAGAAACTCTTTCACTTAAAATTTTTCATATGCAAGTTTAAAGAAAAGAGATGGGACAGTAGAAGAAGGATGCTTGGGTGAAGAATATATTCGTGCAATGAGGTTAATTTATATATAATAATTTATAATAAAAAAAATGAGGTTAATTTATATGTAATAAGAAGTTGTATAGATTTGTTGATGCAAAACTGAATGTAGATTTTGCATAATGTTTTCCCATTGCCTTGAATTTCTTTTTTTAAAAAAATTAGTCTTTATTTTTACATTCTACTCTCTTTTTTCTTTTTGTTTATTCTTGCTAGGCTAATTTTGCTCTTATTGAAATTTTATTTCCTTTAAGCTCATATTCCATGTTAATTAGAATTTAGAGGTGCATGTTTAAAAAGAATAGATAGGATTCTAGAATGATGTTTAGGTTAAATTTTGAAAATCATTTATTTTTTATGATGGCATAATAGTGTTTTGGGTCTGACTATAGTAGATAGCATGCTTGATCCTAAGGAGCCACCATTATTATTTATTAGACCTTATCAGGTTCAAATTGGCCTCATTCTCAAAAAAAAAAAAAAAAAAAAAAGGTTCAAATTGGCCTCTTCCACTTTTGGGCCATTTTTCTAAAACCTTTCTAAGAATTTAGATTCATTTATCTTTAATTCTCAGTCACACATTTTTTTTTATCTCTATTACTATAAATATATGTGATTTTAAATTTAACTATCCAGTGCATTGCATGGGTTAGTGATTAGTTTGTAATATATACGTATATATTACATCTTGATGTTGTTTATTGTTTAATAGATTGCCTAAAATGTGTTAGATTACAATTGTCTACAAATTTGCTGTGAGTCCTGAACTCTTCAATGTTTTCTATTTTTATTATTGTTCATATCAAGTTTTCTGTGAAATTTCTTTTAGAAACAAACAGAAATTTAGCATGCTATTGCGGCAATGGCAGTTAGAACTTGATAAAATCATGTATGCATGCACTGGTTTCATTTGGCTTTTCTTCATTGATAAAGTGGGCTACTTCTACCATTACATCTACATCTTGCTATTTTTCCTAAGAACAATTATTTTTTATATATATATATATATATTTTAAATGAGAACCTATTTGTTTCAAGTAGAAATTATTCTTAGGAAATAATGTCAACAAAAACTTATGTCTCACGTTAGGTTAAATTACTTTCAACAAAAAGAGTTGTCAATAAATTGTTTTGTTGGGTTAATTATTTTGTTCTTCTAATTGACTTATTTTTAGTCTGCAAATTGTTCTCTACTATTGTTTCTGTAGTTGGCTGCATACACTTTCATTCATAAGAGGGCTTATTTAGTTTAAAATTATTTTTTCCAATTCTTTTTTTATTTGGAAATTTTGTATCTGGTTTGGTTATGAAGGTGTTTCCTTCTTTGCTAACTCATAAGTTAGCTTAACTTCCAGACTTTACAGAGGTCAGTGTTTTAATATTTTAAGATCTCTGTCTTTGTAATTTTCTCTTTTCAATCTATGCTTGGGAGAACGAGTCAAAGTCGAGAACCTTTGCAATGAGACCCTCAAAATGTTTGACAAAATGCTTATGTCAAGCACGCCATGCACCCGTTTTCTATTGGTTTAAAAATCTGCTTAATATATTGTAGTATTAAGNTTTTTTTTTTTTTTTTTTTTTTTTTTTGAGAAACCTAAATCCACTCATTAAATAGTAAAAGTTCCAACTTACTTATTTTCTAATTTGTTATGCTTCTACAGGATACATTTTTTTTTTGCTTTTCAAATTTATTTCTACTAAGGTGACCACTATTTTGGTCACTTAAGGTAAAGAGCACTAAGCACATACTCGTGTAGACTATATATTCCACTTCAAAAGTTCTTATATGATCATTTTACATAAAAAAAAAAAGTCTACCAAATAACTTAATCAAAACCAAATCTAACCCAACTACCAAAATCGAAACCAATCCAACCAAAATCCCCAAACTTAAATCATATATGATAATCCAAAAAAAAAAAAAACTTTTACTGGTAGTGGCAATTTTTTTGGTTATGGGTTCTCATTTAAAACTCTTATTTTCTCTCCTAAGAAACTCTTCCTTATCCGTATATATCTAACTATGTTTTCCGGATAAGCAATAAGTAGTTGGAAACTTCATAGTTGGCATGCTTTTCATAAGAAAAACCCACCAAATTGTTCCCAAAAAAAAAAAAAAAATCAAAGGAAGAAAGCGTAATTAACAATAGTAAAGGCGCAAGTTAGAATGGCACAAACCATAACATTTAGCAGCTCTATAAAATTCTTTATGATTTCTTAGGTTTCTTTCTTGACTGTTCAAACTACCAATCCATAGTAAAATATTTACCGTTTAAGCAGCCAATAAAAAAATGTAGCAAATGCAAACAATAACTCAATTGAGCCCCCAATATTTAAGAAAATAAAGATCCAAAGCTTCAAATCAGCAAACTATGATGTGTGAAAAGATGGAAGTCGTACCCATAAAATATAATGTGATCACTCAATTTAGTGCCACTAAGCTCCTATTCTCTTGCAGTACATTCATCGAAAAACTGATATGCATTTTGGCAAACATTTTTCTTTTCAAAGAAAGGAAAAATAACCTCCAAAAGACTTTATATGATTTTTTCCCAAAGCATCTCTAATAATGCCAACACAAAGTGTGCAGAAAATTATGAAAGCATTAAATGATTATAAACCAACTGAAGAAGAATGATCCATATAAGCTAAGAACTAAAATAATACAGAGGGAAAAAAAATGTCCATATTTAGTGGGGATATTGCAAGCAGAAGAACAAAGACAAAGGCAAACACAGAACTCAAATGATATGATCCACACAGGCTAAGAACTACAATAATTCTTTACATCGAAGTGGTAAAGTTTGAACATGAGAAAATCGATTCCTAGCTATAAATAATTATATATATACATGTTCAGAACTTTATTTTAAAAAAGAACTCAGCCACAAGAAATTACAAAAGGCTACACATAATTCCTATGCCAGTTTTTGTTGTTGAAAAAGTAACTTGATCTAAAATATAACTGGTCAAATATGATTATGCAGGATGAGCATGGTATTAGATATTATCTTAAAATAAGTAAGATTGCTGGATTAAGTAATTTCTACTCAACTCAAGACGTACCAGCAATATTTCAAGATCATAGAAGGTGTTCTCGTTCATCTCTTTGAAGGGTTATAAGATGCAAAGATAAAGTGCGTATATAGTGAGGCTAAACATTCTACGATACAAAAGTAAATATGAACATAGTGAGGCTACACCATCTATGCTGCTTTACATCAACCACATGGCAAGGGAAACCATCTAAACAAAAGCTAAATGGAAAATTACATTTCAATCAAAACACACATACAAATGCACTTATGTTACCAATTTCAGCATGTAATACAAAGTTTGAAGAGTGTCAATCCAAACCCATAAACAAAAACAAAATGATTTTTGTTTTTTTTTTTTTTTTGGGTGGAGGGGGGGAGGGAACAATTAGGAAAACAACCATTTTCACTATATTCTATCCTCAATTAATAGATTGAGTTAAAATAATAAACAAATAGATAACATATCTTTCCTATTTCAATGCCTTAAAAACAAAGATTTACCAAGCAACTAACAAAAATTGAATGCTTAAACAACTGAAACTTAAACTCTTTTTGATTCTCAATGCATCTGTTTGGCAGCATTGAACTAAAACAGAATAACACTGACTCAAAATTCAACAGAATTCACCCCCTCACATCATAATCAATAATTGTTTAGCAGCTACAGTTTTACATGTAACTAAAATAAATTTTATATATTTTTTTCAACTCTATTTCATTAATTATTTATTTAGATTTCTGACAACTATTTCTTTTGTAAAATAACTTCAAAATTAATCATAAATTAATCTAAAAAACCAAATCTTGTTGGACTTTGAACATATAGCACAAATTAATCAACAACTAATTACTAAAAGAATAAATTAAGAACCAGAAAAATTAAGGGGAAAATTAGTAAAAAACTTACCTTTCAAAATTTTTGGTACTCGTTCCAATTCAATGCCTCAATAACTATGATCTATGAACACTGTAGGCTACATATCGCAACTGCAGGAAAAACTTACTTTTTATTTTTAGGTAAAAAGCACTCAAATAACTTGACAAAAATGAACAAAGAGAACATAGGAAACAAAAATATAGGGAAGAGGGAATGAAATAAATACGAATTATAAAAATAAAAACAACCTAAACAAAATGGAATGCATTGATTGTAAACAGATACCCAAAACGAATGCAACCCAAATAGGCAAAAACGAAAAAAATTCTAATTCAAGTGTTTTATCCAATACTTTCAAGAATCTATTTCCTCCCTTTCTTAGTGTCTTCTCTATCCTCACAAATTTGTATCATCAAGTATAACAAAAATTATACCAATTCATCCAAGATTTACAATATAAAACCGAACACTCTTAATATCAATATGTTCGTAAAACTCTTCTGTAAATACATACATGCTTGAAATCTTACATTTTGCCAATGAACTATAGAATAGGTTAATTCAAAGCAACCCAAAAAGATGATTCAAGAAAAAACACTTACCATTTCATCTCACCAAGCAATTAAGTTCCCAACAGATAGGCCCATGAGTGCAGAATATTTGCCAACAGCTTTGATGACCCTGAAACTGAAATTCTGCATTTAGATTGAACAATGAGAAAAACAGTATGAGACCCAAGATTTATAAAAATAAAAAATAAAAAAAATAAACCAAATTTTATCAAATAGTAGAGAGAGAAACCATCCCTTTAGAACCAAACACAATCTTGAACAAAAAAAATAAAAATAAAAATAATGAGACCTAACAAAAAACCTGCATTAGATAATTGCAAAAAACAATTAATTTTAGGGCTTACAGTGGACCTTTGGACTTGCTTGGCCCTTTGCTGTATGGCGAAGTATTGCTTCTGAGTATTTCTGCAAATAGGACAAAATTGTAACTACCCAGGGAAGTAGAACATTGTTTTTTTGTACTTTAGTATAATCAATTGATTGTTAAGAAGCGGGCTAGCTTTTAAAGAAATCCACCCTCAGAAGATACTCCCACACAGATTAGAAGAAGAAGAAGATTTTATTAATAATAACAAAAACAAAGCTCTAAAATAATATTTTATTAACTTCTTCCAAAACAGTTACTGAGATAGAGCTGCAGCATTTTTACAGTGACCAAACATTTCCTTTATATTCCAACATTTTTGCAGTAACCAAATAGAACAACAGTAAAAATAATTAAACCCATCCCAAAGTCTATGAATATAATTCCCAAAGTTGCAAGTGAGTCCAAACATTCTTTTATTTCCATCAACTGCTTAACCCAACAAGCACATTGGTACGAATAAAAGAAATGAATGAGGTTAGTGTCTACATTTTATTTTGTTGGAAAGTGTATTTTATCAACCAAACATCAGTTATAGCAATTAAGGTGACTTATGACAAATTTTACTGTAACTACTCAAAAATCATAACAACCCAAGAAGATTCAATAGAAAGTAGGAACACATTGAGATCAATTTTGTAAAAAATAATAAGTTCAAATGATGGCAATTATGAAAAATCACTCTTCTCACTGCTTCAATAACCTTACATACAAATTCCCCTACTTATTTAGTTTAAAACCAGAAATATCTACCCATATCTATCATAGAAGCAAACATATAAGATGTCCTGGAAATCAAATTGATGAGTTGGCAATAAATTAAATTTTCAAGAGGGATATTACAGAGAGAAATTATTGCTCTTTTGCAATTTAGAATAACTTGAAGGATAAACGAATCTGCAAAAAAACATCAGGACAAAGTGTTACCATACAACCACATTTGAAAGATAATTGAATTAGTATGTTGTGTTTCAAGATGTAGAAGGGTAAACAAGATATCATCACAAAATCATTTGGTATCTAACCCAATATGAGATCAAATTCTAACAATGCATGCAAATCAAGAGGCACGGTTCTAACAAATCATATTCAACACAATTGGTTACTAAATGCTTTGTATTGTAAAATCATAAGAGAGGGGATTAAATGCTTAATTCTCCCAAAAAGAACTTAATCATGTTCAGATCATGACCAAAGCCAAAGCCAAAATCGTTGATAAGATACTAACAGTTGTTTGTGATGGGCTCTCATTTGTAGTCTGGCCTCACCATCATATGCATATGCCAATTATCTTCTTATTATTAAGCACCAATTAAAAAAAATATATAGTTACAAAGAAAAAAAAGGGTGGAGACCAAAGAACACGTCTCCTCGAAGATTTATTTCAATGTTAAATGGAGAGAAACTTGAAGTTCATCTCATGAGTCATGACCTTTAGTCACTGGTCAATATTATCATAACAATTGGTAAGATTTTCATTCTCGAGTGTTTAAGATTCCTGTAAGTGTAACCTATAGGATGTTTGAATTTATTGAGAAATTTGATATAACTAACATTTTCTCCCATTTGAGGGTCTATAAATTGTACATGATTTGTTCATATAATAAGAAAATATTGGAATTCTAAGTGAGGCTACTAAAGCAAGCAGCTAACAATATTGTAACATTAAAAAACTCTTTAAAAAAACTGTGTGTTGATATTGCTTCTTAACACAAATAAATTTTGTTCATGGGATTAAAAACAGCCAAAAAATATTATAATTAATCATTGAAACTGTGCATCTTTTGAAGTATTGAAGAAACTACTTGGTCCTACCTATATGCCATGCCTTGAAATTAACAACATACCTGAAGAGAAAATTACTGAGTCCATGCCTTGAGAATAAAGCAATTAAGCATAGCTCTTTTTCATGCCAAAACTTGTATGGCACCACGAACCATTAAGAGAAGTTCCAAAATGTACATAATGACCTACTAATAGACATAAAATAATTAATAAGCTAAGGAATCATTTAAACAGCAACAAGGGAATCTAATTCGTGAAACTCGCTGCATTGTTGCAGAATGTTTACTTTGTTCCGTAAATGCAAATATAACAAAATCTTATCTTTTAGAAATCCAAGAAAATAGAAGTTATGTCACTTCTAGAATATAAAAATGTTATGAATGAACCAGATGACAAATGATCAGGGACTTCATTACAAATTCATTCCCAACTGCCATACATGCAAGAAGAGCATTCGTGCAATAAGGCAATGCAACTCAACCACCAAATACCATACATGTATAGATTAAAAATATATACAACTTATTTCAAATCCATTACAACTTTATTCTTCTCAATTAAATCATGTTCCAACTTCCAATGCAGCAATGGAAACATAAACTAAAGCGATAATATAGCACAGTACCAAATTCAACTGGTTGTGGATAGAGAGAATTTACCATGTTGCATAAGTAAAGAAGATTAAATTTGAATAACAAAAAGTTGTTTAGAAAATATATTAAAGAAATATGCAAATTTCTAGCATAGGAAATAAAATTCAAAAAGTGAATGGAACAAAATTGTAAACGTAAGGAGAAGGAAAGCAAATTAATTGAAACAATGAAAAGGGCTAACCGTAGGGCCTTTTGGCATGGGCTGAGGGAGACCAATAGATAGCAAGCTATATATAACTTTCAAAACTATATGCTTTATGTTTGCAACTTTGCATATGGTCCACCCTAAACAACAAGGCTGAATGCCAAAATATGAAAACTATCAGCTGGGGGGAAAAAC
This sequence comes from Quercus suber, assembly GCF_002906115.3. NCBI lineage: Eukaryota > Viridiplantae > Streptophyta > Magnoliopsida > Fagales > Fagaceae > Quercus > Quercus suber. The sequence goes on from NW_027070456.1 coordinate 75,040, forward strand.
AATTTTATCCTACTAAAAGAATCTCGTGCTACTATATCAAGTAATTATGAGTACAACATTAATAAACTATAACCAGAGGACAATTGAAGCTCAAAATTTACCCCGTAATCATCTAATATATTAAGCTTCCAAGATCTGAACCCCCTATTTTTAAGTTTGCTACTAACAAACAAACAACCACAACCTACAAGTCACACATGAAAAATTGCACCACATAAATTAAAATTCCTAGTCTGATGGGCCATGGCAGCATCATAAACCAAACATTGTAAAAAGAGACTGCAAAGAGTAACAAACATGAAGTTTGAGACTCCTCAGAAAGGAAATTTTCCTCATAAGTTGACTATGAGCTTGTGGAAGCACTGGTTTTCGAGGAAAGCCAACTATAGTGATTTTTAAAACAAATACAACAATAAAAAATGCTTAAAAGACCAGAATCCAATGATAAAGAAAAGAGTAGAACATACCAGAACTAGCACATGACAATGACTTAAAACAAAATGTCTGAAAAAAGCCTATGAAAACGTCTTCAAAAAAATCTTTTGATTGAAGCAATCTAATAAGTTAAGAAGCACCCGCTAAAAGCTCTTGAAAATAAAATTTTTTGTAGGGAAAATAATATATTACTCAAATGAAAGACTCTGCATTTAGAAAGGAACAAAATGGTCTTCACATCTATGGGTGTCCATGGGTCGGGTCAAGTCAGTTTGGACTCAAGCCACATTATGTCAATCGTCGGGTGGTGAAGGATGAGACCCATCACTATACAATATGAAAAGACATCAGAAAATATGACTTTGCACTATAAAGTAGTGGAAGAAACTGAAAAATCTTATGAAAACGTCTTCAGAAAATCTTTTTGATTGAAGCAATCTAATAAGTTGGGAAGTACCTGCTGAAAGCTCCTGAAATGAAACTTTTTTGGAGGGACAGTAATATTACTGAAATGAAAGGCTCTGCACTTAGAAAGGAACAAAATGGTCTTCATATCTAGGGGTGTCCACTAGTCGGGTCAAGTCAGTTTGGACTACACATTATGTTAGTCGTCGGGTGGTGAGATGAGACCCATCACTGACTAAACAGAAACAACAGCTCGAACGTGCAAGTGTCCATGGGTGGTAGTCAGATTCAGTTGAAACCAGCTAAAAAAGGCGATGGAGAGCGGAAATGTCCGAGATTGCAAGATCTCCGTCGTATCTGATTGGAGATCTGTGAGATCTGCAACCAGATATCAGAGATCATCTCCGCCAATCTGGGAAAATATTTTACTGGTATCGCATCTTCATTGCATCTTCATCAGATTCCCAAGTGGGAAAGCTGACACTTGACCCGATTGAGGCAGATTTTGGACTGTTGAACCTGTCGCCACCATCAAAAAAATATACATATTCAATTTCTTAGAAAATTCTTTTCAACTAACAACATAAAACAACTGGCTTGAAAAGTTGAAGGCCATCTTCCCTCTCCAGTAAAACTGAATATAGTTAAGATTTAAAACTCACAAGAAAAAACAGGAAAAGAGGAAGAAACACTGATGTGGAAGTGAAAGTGGAGTGAAAGGCACCAAGCTCTACAGAACACCAATTCTTGAGGGACACTACAGGTCAGCAAGCCCCACAAATTAAAATGTACATCACCGAACATTGACTTATTCTATAAACTTTGGATTGCTATGGTGATTGGTATAAAAAGTAGGTGCCAGAATTTATGAATACGAAAGATTGTTGTGAGGTGTCTTGTGCTTTGGACCTGGCTCTATCAAGTAATGCTAAAAGGTTTGATGCTTGTATCAGATAGAGAGAGAAGGGCGAGGTCTTCTCCCTCTCATGTGGGCATAGGAAATCATGGTGAACCATGTTAGATTTCTGTCCCTTTCTATTTTGGGCTTGTTATTTATTTCCTAGTTGAGATCAAATAACAAATATCAACTAAGATAAGCATACATCTTTAAAGAAGCTCCAAACATCCCAGGGCAAGCAACACCAACATGTTCCAGTCCTCAAACCCAGACATTGGTATCCCCAATCTCCCAAAAGGAAATGATTTCTTTTCTTAAGTTTCAAATCACAAGTTACATTCCTAAAAGACCCAATATCTAGCAAATTCAAATTCTTCAGCATCTTTGCCACAAAGTTTTACAGTTTATGAAAATTTTCTAAAATTTTTCAATTGCATTCTATCAATATCTAATTAAAACAGCTATAAAACATAAAGTTGGATGCAAACACAGAGTCTCAATAAACATTTACAAACATCAGTCAAAAATAGTAATTTGTAGCATTTTATACCAACGGGGTTTAAATATCATACACACAAAATTACCTGACATGCAGAACCAGACAATAGTGGAGGAGCCAAACAGAGTCTGAAACACGTAATTCAAGCTTGTCATTAAGGTGAAGATTCACAGACTTGAAATTTCGGTGAACAGAGAGTGGTTGACAGATCTCATGCAAATACATATACCAAGAAAAGAGAAAAAATCAGTTTCTAATTCACTAAACATGGATGACAAAAGACTTCCTCACAAAAGTGTGAAATCTACAAGTTGTGATTTCCTAGGCTAGCAATAAAAGAGATAACAAAGAAATCTGTTTCTGAGCTCCTAGCCTAACATCAGCATTCTATATAAGCAACTAAGAAAATCCATGTCTCAAGTAAGGTAAAACAATACACCATTGCAGACTAGTTTAATATCCAAAAAGAAATGGAAAAATTCAAAAATAAAGAAAGAAAGAAGTATCAAGTTCTGTATTAATTAAAAAGAGACCGAGAGACAAGCGCTAACATAACTAGTTCCAGGATTTGGCATACACGATAGAACCAAATCCATGTTAAAAGACAATCCATCTATATATATATATATATATGAAAGGCAGAACAAAAAAATCCACAGCACCTAAAATTTGGAACACAGCAATTTTGCAGGTATAGGTCCAAAGAATAGATTGTTCTCCACATTCCTACATAGCAAGCAAGAATTTGTGAGTTGCTGTAGGCAGCACATAGTTCCTCCTTGCAACTTTTGAATCAAGATCAAATTTTGGAACACAAATATTGCTAAGAAACAATATTAGCAAATATTTAAAAACAAAAATGAAAAATCAAGGAGGATGAAAGAAGGGTACAGATCCTACGGGCTGCAAGAGAAGATCCTGTAAAACATCAATGTCCGGGGATATATCCAGACAGATCCTACAAAACCATGGTTTCATATCTTCAATAAAAACTATGAAGCAAACAAATTAATGAGCATCAAAACAACCCCCCCCCCCCCCTTTCCTTGGTTTCTATTTTTTGAAGATATAGATTTTGTTGTTTCACATTTAGTAAGCAAAAAATGGCATGAATAAGGGAAATTTTACTGAAATTTACAAATTTTGAAATTGCAATTAATTTGATCTAATCTTTCTCAAACATAAATATATTATTCATATAAGGTCTGTTTGTGTATTTGGTTGTTATTTTGGACTCTGGTTACTTTAGCTTCACTACGTGATTGAAAAATTTTGATGGCCAGCTTCATTCATACCTTTATTTTATTATTTTTTTTTTTAAGGTATTTAGTCCTACAGAAGGAGGGTGCATTTATTTGCTTTGCTCTGTATCAATAAATTTATTGACTTCCTTTGTAGTGGTTAGCTAGCTTCCACTAACAGTGCAATCAAACAAAACCCCCTTTCTTCATTGTGTGCTTCTCTCGAAAATAAGTGTTTTGTTATTTTTTGTAGATGGGCAATAATGTTCAATTATCATGGTTTCGTAAAAATCTCTCTGTTCACCCTTAATTGCAAAATGAGAGCTATATCATAAAAAGCTATAGTATTACTTATGTTAATTGTTTGTGCATGTTTAATTTTGTTGTGCAATTTTGTGATATATAGTTCCTATGCTTTTTCCCAACTATTGTTCATTCTTTAATACTTTTCAATGATTTTGCAATTTTGGATTGGATGCATTTGAGTGAGAGAAACAAAGAGGGAGGGGACAAGAATTGTTGGAGAAAAGTCGATTTATACCAGCTCTGTATGGCATTTCTATGTTGAGTAGAGACTTAGAGAGGGAGGGAGAAACACATCGTAAAAGGTGATTTTGACTTACACATGATGGGTATGCTCTCTCTTTCCATTTCAAAATCAAAACTAATTTTGCTCTCATCTTTCTTCTTTCTACAAAGAAGCTTTTGTCATTCTCTCAGATTAATTCTAAATTTATGATTCTCTGACTTTGTGAGGATGATTAATGTTTTCTCTTATGATTTATTTTAAGCTTATGTGTGTGTGTGTACATATATTTGTAATTTTTACACCATAATACTTCCAATTTTTAAATGGGAAATCTTGCAGGTGAAGCATATTTGTGGATTGTGGCTTTCTGTCCGTTCGTTCATAAGGTGATTATTTTGTTAAGTTTGATTTCTTTCCTTAACTCACATGTTTCATTGGATAGATGTGTGACCAAATTTTCTGATACCTCATTTATGGATATTAATTTTCTAATACATTTGTAGTGAGGTGACCTTACCCTTTGTTCTTCTTGCAGGTAAAGCCATCTCTAGTGGGAAGGCTGTCATAGAGGTTTCTTAATTTGGAGTGCTTGCCCATACAGAAAAGCATGATNTGAAATTTACAAATTTTGAAATTGCAATTAATTTGATCTAATCTTTCTCAAACATAAATATATTATTCATATAAGGTCTGTTTGTGTATTTGGTTGTTATTTTGGACTCTGGTTACTTTAGCTTCACTACGTGATTGAAAAATTTTGATGGCCAGCTTCATTCATACCTTTATTTTATTATTTTTTTTTTTAAGGTATTTAGTCCTACAGAAGGAGGGTGCATTTATTTGCTTTGCTCTGTATCAATAAATTTATTGACTTCCTTTGTAGTGGTTAGCTAGCTTCCACTAACAGTGCAATCAAACAAAACCCCCTTTCTTCATTGTGTGCTTCTCTCGAAAATAAGTGTTTTGTTATTTTTTGTAGATGGGCAATAATGTTCAATTATCATGGTTTCGTAAAAATCTCTCTGTTCACCCTTAATTGCAAAATGAGAGCTATATCATAAAAAGCTATAGTATTACTTATGTTAATTGTTTGTGCATGTTTAATTTTGTTGTGCAATTTTGTGATATATAGTTCCTATGCTTTTTCCCAACTATTGTTCATTCTTTAATACTTTTCAATGATTTTGCAATTTTGGATTGGATGCATTTGAGTGAGAGAAACAAAGAGGGAGGGGACAAGAATTGTTGGAGAAAAGTCGATTTATACCAGCTCTGTATGGCATTTCTATGTTGAGTAGAGACTTAGAGAGGGAGGGAGAAACACATCGTAAAAGGTGATTTTGACTTACACATGATGGGTATGCTCTCTCTTTCCATTTCAAAATCAAAACTAATTTTGCTCTCATCTTTCTTCTTTCTACAAAGAAGCTTTTGTCATTCTCTCAGATTAATTCTAAATTTATGATTCTCTGACTTTGTGAGGATGATTAATGTTTTCTCTTATGATTTATTTTAAGCTTATGTGTGTGTGTGTACATATATTTGTAATTTTTACACCATAATACTTCCAATTTTTAAATGGGAAATCTTGCAGGTGAAGCATATTTGTGGATTGTGGCTTTCTGTCCGTTCGTTCATAAGGTGATTATTTTGTTAAGTTTGATTTCTTTCCTTAACTCACATGTTTCATTGGATAGATGTGTGACCAAATTTTCTGATACCTCATTTATGGATATTAATTTTCTAATACATTTGTAGTGAGGTGACCTTACCCTTTGTTCTTCTTGCAGGTAAAGCCATCTCTAGTGGGAAGGCTGTCATAGAGGTTTCTTAATTTGGGGTGCTTGCCCATACAGAAAAGCATGATCTTTATGAGGAGATAACTTGTCCTATTTTAGTGGGAAAGTTTGTGCTCTCTCACACCCAAACTTCACCTGGATATACAATGTATTGATATTTAAGGGGTGAACCTTTTAAAGATTCTCACTGTTGTATGCTGTCTTATACAGTAAACAAAGGGTTAATCAATTTCCTATTATATTAGGAAAGATGATTTGTGAATGTAGAGATATACAATCTTGTCCAGTAGGCATATAGCTATCATACTGATGGTGGCCTCCCTGTTTTACCATGTCTCCAGTGAAAAATCAACTGCATTATAGGATTCTGAAATTCTAGATGTAGCTCAGAGTCGTCCTACTATCCGTGTGATGCATCCTGCCACTTACCTCTTTTTGTTGGTGGTGATCTTTTATTATTATTATTATATTTAGGGGAGAAGTCAAAGAACAAAGTATTAGAAAGAACTAAAGCAACAAAAAAAATATATATATATATATATATCTTCAAAAAATTCTGATGATTCTAGGAGAGAAAAACAAACATGGTGAAACCCTAAATTTTAAACATCAGAAACAGGAAGAGAAATCAGTAACGAAATCAAAAAAAAAAAAAAAAAAACTAAATTATGAGATTCCAATCTACAAGCACCAACTTTGGAACCAAATCCTAATTCCTAAAAGACTGGCTCTGCAGAGTACAAGGGATAGAAAAAGTGTTTTAACAGTTGTCAGCAATCTCTCCAAAATAGCAGGTACTTTCGCCATACTGTTATGGCATTTTCTAACTGATATAAAAAACTACAAGGCCTATTATAATTTTACTGATACCACGAAAAATGTTAAATCATGATTTTTAAGCTCAAGCTATAATGTAAAAGAAATTTCACTTGTAAAAAGAGTTCAAATAGCATAATGACATAAGCCACCAACCAAAATACACTTATTCTTATAATCATTCTCGTATACAATCACACCTTTTTCTATTAAGCAATAGAGTCATAATTTTGCCATTATTAAAAGAGGCAGAAGGGAAAAGAGAAAAAAATAATGACAGTTCAATGGGGAGTCAAAAAGAAAGAATGAAGGAGCAGATGAGAAGCCACATGTGGCTCAGTTTGCACTTCATAATGTTATCTGAAGAAGAATCAACATCATGAGTACATCAAAAGATATTTAGAAATTAAAATGTGATTTACCACTTCAAGAGGACTGACACTCTTATCACAAATGGCATCACCTCTCCTCAAGTATGGTTCTGAATTCAAAACCTACTATGTGCTTTTGTTGAGGGGACGAGGGGCAACAGAGACTAATGCCTGTGTTGTGATGAAATATCAGACAATATTTAAAAACACTGGTAGTCTTCCATGATATACAAAAATAATTTTCAATGACACGTTATTAGTACATCTTTGCTAATACATGATATGACAGGACGCTACATAAAACATAATCCAAGCACTGGATTAAATTAAACTTGACTTCATAGTTGATAGCTTGAAAAAATATAAATCGCACTTAAACTGCCCAAAACCACACATGGCTTTTAGTGTTGTCCAATATGTAGATGTTATCATGCAATAGTGTCTATCATTACATGGAGTCAATTCAGGCCTAAAAACACAAAAGATTACTGACTCATTCTTGCCCAAATGACAAGCATGAAAGAGTTTTCTTAGATATAAGCAATGACCACATGTAATGGCTGCTAAAATTTAGCAATATCAAATTATATTGGTCCATACCATATTGTGATATCTAGCATGGACACCTACCAATACAATCAAAAAACTTGATTGTTGGAACTAAGCTCAAGGTAAATCCCTTTAATTTTTAAATGCTAGATTGATGAAAATGAGATGTTCTTACAAAAATTTCAACTGCAAACCAATTTTGTATGCCAGTCTATGCAATAATCATGTCTTTCCATAGACCATATTTTCTTTTAAGCATGCCTATTAGGATCACAGTTAACAAAAAGAATTTACCTCCAAATCAACCCTACTAGAGCTAGGAAAAAAAAAAAAAGAAGGGAAGTTCCAGCACAACAAAGGCCCTTTTCGGTTATAGGTGTAAAGAGACAACTTAAGGTAAATCAAAACAAAGTTATATCATCATAACCCAACAAAGTTTACAACGAACAATGCTAGTACTCCATTTCTATAAGTCCTACAATGTTCTTAGAGATTTTTTTTTTTTTTTAATTGGTAAGTTCCACTCACACGACCTTTCCCTCCACACCCCATCATACTAATTATTATGAAAACAATCCACCAGAAGTATTTAGTTTATTAAAATATACTCGACCAATGATGTCTGCCCATATTATATGTAACGCGAGAGAGACAGAGAAAGAGGGATTACTTGATAAGTTGTGTAATTAACACCTTGTGAGAAAAGAACCTTGACATTCTATACCATCACCAAAAATAGCCACCATAAGATGCTATGAAAATTTCACACATAAAAATTAAGCACACACAAAGCCACAAATCATTGCCTGAGCATTTGGACTTGGCATGAACACAAGAGGCAGCACCAAAATGGGTCCAAAGTAAAGAATACAAAATTCAAAGACTACGCAGAGGGATGATGTACACACAAAAAGAGATTCTACAGAGCCAATTGAAACTAGCGCAGCAAACAGAATTTTGAAGATATTATATGCCATTACCAAGTAGTAGTCAAATTAAGCATTACTACAGTCATGTGCTCTATTTTTGTATAATTTTTAGAATTATCACACAAAAAAAAAAAAAAGAGAGAAAGTATGCAAAGGATATTGCAAACAAGATTTAAAAAAAAATAAAATAAAATAATATTTGTATATTATTGCCCATCTACAAAGAATAACAGAACATTTATTTATTTTCGAGGTAAGTCCACATATGCCGCAAAAAGATTTAAGGGATTTTCAAATTTCATCATTTATCATAGTCATATATTCAATAAAAGTCACATTTTATAATGGAAGGCAATATAGTGATATTGTGTATCACAAGACAACATTATAATATATTTCAAAGTATTCTTATGTTTTTTTGAAAAAGGCATAAATAGCACAATGCACCCACAAATCATGTCAAGAATAATTGATACTAATTATGAGGTCAAATAAATTAGATGGCCACAAAATAACTGAAAGCCTATGTTTATTTATCGATATAGAAGAAAGCACAGAACTGCACCCTCCCTTTGTAGGAGTAAATACCCAGGAAAAAAAAAAAAGGTATTAACGAAGCTGGCCTTCAAAATTTTTCAATCATGTACTGAAGCTAAAATAACATGTGCAAAAATCCAATAACAGTCGTATCAATCTACGAATTACTAAATCACCTTAACATGCAAGACCATATTCAATGCCATTCAAATTGATGAAATTAAGCCACAGTACCTCATCTAGCCAAGTCCACGTGCATAAGCTCCAATTGGAAACAAATCCATGATGGGAAAAATTCTGATCATTCACATTAATTCCCTTACCTATTCAAATCCTTACCCATCTGATTCTAAAAGACACACTTAAGGAGGAAATAGTCAAAGCACCAAAATATGCAATATCTCACATGCAACAAATTCTATTCTATTGTACATCAACGACTTCAAATTCAAGTAACATGCTGGAGACAAGTTAATCAAAATCTGTGACTGATCCTAATCAAATTAAAAAGAAATTCTAAGCCACTTATTTGAAATGAAATTAACTTTTTCATATTTTTTTTGTACTTATTAAGTAAAAAGAAAAGAAACCAAATAAGGAGATATATACATACAAAAAGCAAAATAAGCAACACGAAAAAAGAAATAAAACTATACAACATCAGTAAAATAAAACAAGTAAATGACAAAAAAATAAAATAAAAATGGAATCTAGGTTCTGCCCAGAAATGCGTACACAGCATACTGAATGCTTACGCACCATTATGCCGATGTACGTATCTAGGGCTTTGACCCAATTCCTAGATTTGTGTCATGCACAGAAACAACAAAGAAGCACAGATAAACATGTTAATCACACATGAAAAAAAATATCACAGGTTATATAATATAAAAAGAACACAAGACAATAATAAAATAAATAAAGAGAAGTACATTTTCCTTGGGTTGATTTTGCCCTTGTATCGTATTGTGTATATGTTTCTTCTCTACAGGATATATTTTTTTCCTACTTTGGACAGGTCCAGCAAATTACTTTATTTCATGAATTGGGCTTCATAGCTCATTTTCAATCTTTACACAGATTAATCTTTAATCTCCACAGTCAACCATTATTTACACAAAATGGGCCAATACATAGACAAGTACTCAAAGGCCATGACATTTACAAGTTAAACAAGATATTCGGCTTTTTAGTTTTCATTTTAAACAAAAAAGTTCAAATGTTGGTCTCAAAAGTACTAAAATTATATTTACTAAATGCATATTTTTTATGACTTAAAGCTACATTAGTCATATAATTATCAAGTAATTATATGAGCAATTATATAATTATGAAGTCAGCTTCACACCTTCACTTCTTTAGCCAAGCAGAGATTAAAGGTAGAGTTTCTTAAAGACTACTTTGTTTCCATGCTTAACTTCATATGTTGGCCTTATGCCTAGATTTTTATCAGAGAAGCCCAATGAACCAAGTTCAGAGACTGGAAAAACTTACCTGTAATGTTTTTTGGCAGAACTATAATTGTTTTGCTGCAAGTAAGCCCAAGCCAAGTTCCCAAGTATTCTGCATTGATAAGAGTATCAAATTAATGTAATCGCCTTGGAATATATAACAAGTATGAAAGTAGAAAAAGAAAAGATGCAACATCCACTTTGGAATTTCCTGTTCGACAGTTATTTGAACCTTCTACCCTTGAGATCTAGCTGTCTTTGCTCTCCTTCCACTGAAAGCTATACCTTCTTCAATATGCTTCAGCTTGAGCTGAGCTGAAGCATTTCAATCTCTTCTTCCACCCTTTCAGATCTCTGTAAAATATAAGAAATGCTTACACGCACATACATGCATGTAATATCCATAAATATTCGGTAGAAAACAATACACGATTTAACAACTTCATAGCAACTAGTTGATACCAAGACTAATTTGATGCATACTAAATTAAATTCTTACCATTATCCCAAATATCAAAGGCAATGAAAAGCTTACAAATCCAATAAAATTCTTCCAGATGCTACATGGAACATAATAATATTCATACACCAACATAGGTTGGCCTTGCCCTCTGTCACCTCTAACATTTTACTAGACATAAAAGCTTGCACATATTATTAGGAGTAAAACATTTTTCGGGACTATATATTTCAGCGAGGTCTTATTAGGGATAAACTAAATGAAATAAGACCTTTATATCAAAGAGTGCTAGATTTAGACCAAATACCCACCACATTTTAGGGAGTTGCAAAGCAAAATAACTCTTTTTTTGAGGCATAAACCACCCGCCCAACCAGCTTTTATGACATAAAAACCTTATAGAGGTATTAAGACCATCAACCCAATTTGCATTCAAAAAGAGAATATTATTTCACCATAGTGACAATCTAGACACTTACAAAGTTTAAGGGCTTCTCAATGAGCAAAATTAGGGTCTAAAAAATTGATACTAGTTCATGTTATCAAATAATTGTAGTAATAAGTTCATAAATGAAAACAACAAAATCAGTTCCAAAAACTTTTCTCTTTTGTGGAGGAACAAAAGTAAATCATGAAAGACTTAAACTTAGAATTTATACAAACCATGGTTTCCAGGAATAACAAAACACTCAGTTCAAACACCCCACATGGTACCTCAGGCTTGTTTACAGCTACGTGCTCTGGCTTATACCACAAAGGGGGCTGGAGAGTGTACTCAAGAGGATAGAAGAAGTGCCTTTCATATGTGAATAGAGATTTGGACTAATGAGATTGAAATTCCCATCAATTTAAATCCCTTCAATTTGGAAATTATAAGAATTTCTCAAATTCTTCATCCAATCACAACCTTAAAGATCAATTCAGCTCCCAACAATAGACATTAAGGTATCCAACTCTGAAATAAGAAATAAAAAATAAAATAAAGTTCAACGATCACAATCATTTGGAATTTTCAATTTCGGTATTCTTTTTTTATTAATAATGACTACAAGATTCAAATTTTCAGCTATTCATTACTTATTTTAATAAATCATCAAGATCAAAAAGGTTACATCAACAGTATGCATTATATAAATTGGCATCAACTTTTTTTTAATGAGCATAACTAGGTTAATTTCCAGTAAGCTTAAATACATGCAATCACGTCATGTTATGAATCTTAGGTAAGAATTTTCAACATATGAATCATATGTTTCCCATCTCAATAGCAACAAGATCTCGTTTCTTATCCCTAAACCTTTATAGTTGATACAAGCATTTCACCCAACTAACCTTTCTAAGGTGATTAAATATATGTACTAGCTAAATGGCATATGACAAAGAATGGCAAGTAAAATATAAGAAACTATTTATGGATAAAACTGGTTTTAGTTTTACCTTGTAGAGTTCAACTAAAAGATTGTCAAGAGATTCCTGAGAATCATAAGGGCAAAGATGATGAAAAGATTTGATAGCCTCAATTGCCTTATCAGATTGATCCAATTGTTTCATCGCAATAGCCATGTCTTTCAAGGCACTATCAGCCCAGTCCCCAGCATTTATGGCAGACCAGAACAGGGAATTGCCTTGCTTGGATCCTTGTCTATCAAGTGTAGTTGGAGAAACAAACATTTAATAATATATATAATCAATACAGAATGGACAATAACAAAAATTCCAGATGGGAAATCTTAAAACATGAAAACTATCAAATTTTGATGGGAGAAAGGTTCTGATCTCTAAAATCTATATGATCAGCACAGTTCAGACACATTTTCTTTGGCTAATCTTAAAACTTTTTTATAAGTGTTTCCTTGATTACTACTTCTCTTTTCTCACAATATTTTTAAGATAAGCTTTCGTAACAAGATCCAAATAAAGTTTCTTTGTAAACACAAGGAGAACAATTTTCTTTTTAAGTATTTATACATGAAAGATAATATTAATCAATAAACTTCATGCCACAAATTTCAGAGGAGAAACATAGAAAATAGATGAAAAATCTTTAAAACATTAGGAACATGAAAATTAATTCAAGTCCATATACATTTGAAAGGATATTCCACACGAATTAGAATAAAACAGCTAAGACTACCAAGAAAGGCATTCAAAAATATACAAAATTTAAAAGTCTAGTTAATAAAAATCAATAACATTCAAGAACCAAGAAATTCCAAAAAGCAAGAGACCAAAGAAAATCCAAAAAGAAGTTTTTCACTACAAACAAGAACCAAATCAACAGGAACAACTTGCAATTCAATTCAAACAAATCAGAATCCAAAAAAAGAAAAAACAAACCAAGAAAGATATTGCATTTATCTATTATCACTTCCAGTATATCCTAACTAATTTCATAATTAGATTTTCAGTTCTCATTCACGATCCAAATGTAGGACTAAAATTTTCAACTTATTTAAATGCACAGCCTTCCTACAATAATACTTGTCCATTTTCTTTTTCCAATTATCGCATGCAGTAGCTATTGTTGTTGACGCTATCAAGGTATACAATGGTGAGCTAATGAACTTTTTGTTAAATGCAGAAGAGTGAAACTATTGAAAGAGACTAAATCTCTTTAACTATTGAAAGAGACTAAATCTCTTTAACAATTCCTTGATGAAGCATGCAATTTGGGATTTCTAAGCGTGTTATAAATCTCATGCAAGTATAGTCTCACCTGTTGAAATGTTTAATTTTCTCTCTCTTTTACTTTAGGAGTCGACTTCATGTACTGTGTTTGATTCTACTACTGTAATTTGTGTTTATGTGCTTGTACTAATAATAATGCAATTTCTAAAAGCCACTATGTGAAGGGAATCTACGGTTTCAAATAAAAGTAGACATCCCAACATTCTGTATTGCCCCACCCACGTGCTTGTACTAATAATAATGCAATTTCTAAAAGCCACTATGTGAAGGGAATCTACGGTTTCAAATAAAAGTAGACATCCCAACATTCTGTATTGCCCCACCCACATAAGGAAGCCTTCACCTTGGAGCTATCCTCACAGATTGCAAGGGGTCAAAGTGATATGCATCCAAGAATCCCAACACATACTTGGTAGCACAATTGAAGATGATTTCAAGAGTTTTCTTGAGCTCTTTCCGCCTATAAATAGATATTACAGCTCCTCAACCTTAAATTTATACAAAATTCATGTAAGGAAAACTGATATGAGCAATGTATTATTCTAATTTATACCATCTTACAACAAAATAATAACTTACAAATTTGCTCATGTTTGTCACGCCACACAAGGATGGAAATTTTGAACCTTCTCCAAATAAATCACTAATTCTTTTGAATAGAGTTGCATCATCAATTACTATTAGGCTCTTCAGATATAAATACTATAAATTTAAAATCACATGAATGTATCTTAGAGGTTAAGAAACTCATGAACTGTTAACTTAGAAAGGCATAAGTCACAGCTCAGTTAAATAACTCAAGGCAGAACTGCTAGGAGGAATGGGCCCCTAAAGACCACTAGCTTGGATCTCTTTGTTAACACCACAGCTCAAAAGGATTGAGATCAGACCTGAATCCTTTACTTAAAAAAGAGATTTGGAAAACAATTCTACTGCACATGGCCCAAAATGTATCCTAGAGATTTGGATCTCTCTGTTTCCAAGTTTGAAAAAAGTCAAGCATCCTGCCAGTGAAGTTGTTACTACTAATTCTATTGCAAATGGCCCAAAATGGAAAGAAAATTGAACAATATACAAACCCCAAATATTACCTTTCAATGAAAATACTAAAATTACTGTTAGAACACCTATGGCATCAATACCACCAACTTACAATACCTTTAATTTGGTTAGATTAGTGAGAGTGCCAGGCAACTCTCCTGTGAGATTGTTACATGATCACATTCCAGAAGCCTAGATCTACATATCAAAAGTAGACAAAAAAGGTTCTCAAACTTGATCAAACTTTAACTGCAAAACATTACTGCCAGACTTACAAAATGTTGTTTTGTAATAATGAAGCATCTGATTGTCAAAGAAGATGCAAGAAAATCGTTATTGGTTCATTTCATTAGATGAGAATGTTACCTGAGGTTTCTGCAAGTTGAAAACTATCAAATTGAGATCTGCAATGCCAACAACCATCAGGGGATGCCACACTGTAAAAGAATAACAGCGGTTAGGGAGTTGTTGAGTATGCACAGATTTGACTGCCTTGTATCCCAGTACCTAATAATTGGAAGGAAACCGATAGAACAATTGGCATTCAAGGGCCAAAAAGCATCAAGTTGCAAACATAATAGATCAAGAGCATGCAAAATGATATATAGTGCAAAAGAAACCATATGTTGGATAATTATGTCACAACTAGTGAGTACCAAAATATGCTCAAGTATATAGAATGATAAAAAATTCACAATTAGCAACAAAATCAGTAAAAACCACACCTATGAAAGCACCAAAAAAAAAAAAAAAAAAAAAAAACCATTAGTCTAAATCATCAGCCTCGGCTTCCGTGCCAGTGGTGGCATGGAAAACCCCCTCGCCGGGAAAAATCTTCTTCTTGATCAAATCTAGCAGTCACTTTCCCAAGAAAATCTTCAAACCCAATTAGAATAAAAAACCAAGAAAGGCATTCAAAATTATACAAAATTTGAAAGTCTAGTTAATAAAAATCAATAACATTCAACCTCACCAAAGGTATGCTCATAAATTATCACCTGCAACATTCGATAGAACCAAGAAGGAGGATATCTGAAACAAGAGTGAAAAAACCCACTGAAATTTTAGATAATTAGGTTTTGGACAAATTCCGAGCCTTGAGTCAAAGCTTACATCAAACTTGTAAAAGGCTCAGTATCAGTATTTTAAAGAGAGAGAGAGAGAAAGAGAGCCATACAGAAAATTAGAGTGAGAAAATACTTGCCATCTGAGTAGAGAGAGAACACCGAAGCCACAAACCAGCCCACTGCCTTTCAATTTCCTTCTCTCAACCTTCACGAAAACCATCATTGTTAACTCCCTTTCTAACTAGAGAAAGAAAAATTGCCTCACCTGGTGAAGCTAAAATAACATGTGCAAAAATCAGATAAACTTAAATTGAACAAACCTATAAAATTAAATCCAAACAAGAAAAAGAAAAAAAATCTGTACCTTGGACAGCAGGGTGCATACAGATTTGGAGGAAAAAATGTGAAGTTGTGCATATTTGTGTTTGCAAAAATCATAACCGAGAGATAACCTAAGTCCAAAATAACTTCCAAATACACAAACAAACCTTATATGAATAATTTATTTATGTTTGAGAAAGATTGGATCAAATTAATTGCAATTTCAAAATTTGTAAATTTTAGTAAAATTTCCCTTTTTCATGACATTTTCTAATTACAAAAATGTGAAACAAAATCTAAACCCATGCACAAGATATTCATAATTGATGTAAAAAAAATATTTTCAATTAAAAAAATGGAAACTAACCAAATATATAATGCTCTACATTGAATACTGATCATGAGGCATGGTATGAAAGTTCTTCAAAACAATGGCCAATCAAGACCAAAACAAATCGTTGTGTAATCAGAGATGAATTGGAGCTCGCTCTTTCTTCAGCCACTATCCAATAAAAAAAAAGGAACATGCGATCGAGCTATTAGAATTAAGAAGCTTTACATGCTTTAAAAATTTATCCCTAAATTGAGCCCAAACCCCAAAGCCTATACTGTAATTGATGTTACAGTCTTAATTGAGCTCATTACTGTCTTTCATATCATGTTCATTGACTAATTCTCTGTGCTTTAAATAAAATCCAACAAGAGAATTCATATGCATACGTATGTATAAGGGGAAAAAATAAAAACAAAAGGAAACGAACTCACAGTGAAGAAAGACGTAGAACTTCCTTCTCTCTTGCTAAATCCCTAAAAATTAGTCTTTACCTATTTTATAAGTAGCATACACAAGGAACTTATTTAAGTCATGTCATGATCTCCATATGAACAATTTCCACCAAAAAGGGGAGAAAATCAAAACAATGCAGTGGTCTGCTTTCCAATAAAAGTAAGATTATGCATGAAAAGTTCATATTTTTCCAATAAAAAAAAGTTCCTTTCAATTACCCCTACCAATTCACACCTATGCCACTATATATCATTATTGAACTCCCTCACTTTGCACTGTACTTGATCACATGGAGTACACATTGAAAAGCCACACACTTATAGCATATTTGTGATTACAGCTTTTTGTTTCATATTAACAAGTACTTAGATTTGAAAGTTGCAGCACAAAATAAATAGTATTCCATACCTATAAAAAAAGACCAATGAATACTCAGTAAAGATACAGTTGCAAATATACTAATTAAACAAAAAATTTTATTCCTTTACAAAAAGTTGTCAACACTTCTTTTCCAATTATACAAAAATCTACTTCTTGAAGTGGAAAACTAAAAACATCCAGTCCCATTTTTTTATGGGACACTGTACTGTTGGTGCCTGAAAACTAAAAACCCACCAAAATTATATTAAAAAAAGTGCTCCGAAAAATTCAACCTATAATATGAATATGGAGGAAAATACATCAGTTACAAAGAATCTTGAACTCCATATCCTCCAATGATACAAGCATGTGCAGAAACAAGTAATCGCATTTGAAAATTAAAGCACAAAGGTTGCTGTTAAGGAAGTTGAAAACCATAATATTTGACAGAAATCAAAACCATGATGGCTCAGAGCAAATAAACATATCAAATGGGTTGTGAATCTTGTGTTTAAGGTTAAAAATTGAGCATTCTAACTTTTTATTTCATATTATAGATCTTGGTTAGATAAAGGAGGGAGAGAGAGAGAGAGAGAGAGAGAGCTTATCACCAAATTAAACTCTGCCACTTGCCCTGCCAAGCATCCAAAAGAATATTCATCTGCTGCCAACATGTCATGATTGAGATTTTTAAAATGCATCCAGAATTGCAAAAGTTTCAAAACATTGACCAAACAAAACAATTCTCTAAAAGTAAATCCAATAATTCACTAGCATTTAGAACAATGATGTTTAAAGCATACAACTTGTTTCTTACATGGCTACCAAATGACAAAATTGACGATCTCATATTCTGAACATTTGTGAAAAGTACAAGTAGATGGCAGTGGAAAAAAAAAAAAATCAGGACAAACAAGCTAGGTAGTGCAGGATTTAGTTAAAACTGAACAATTAGAGCCACAAAATACACACATTCCAAGCACCAATTTGTATTTACATAGTAAATTTAAAATTTTTAGACCCATTATTTTTTTTTGATAAGTGACAATCAAAAAATTTAAGAGCCATAATTACCAACCTTATTGAAGAGAACCGAATCAATCTAGAAAAGCCAACTTCACTGCAACACATGCTTTAAGAAGGCAGCCGAGGACCAAATCTATAACCATATTCAGGTCACACACCATTAAATAAAATCCCAACGCCAATAGGAGGAATTGCCAACAAAAACAAAAGTTCGAGAATTACAATAAAGGTCTCAAAACCTCACTCAGTGAGACAGAAACTCTTGGAAAATGAAACCTGGAAAAAGCAGTCAAAAGCCCTAAAATTAGAAGGAATTAAAACAGGAAAAATATTATCCACAAGATTGTAGGAGAGAAAGAAATCAAGAGGCAAAGAAAGGTTACTGCCCAATCAGACTCCACCGGTTAACCTGCCAAGCACCCAGAACAAAAAAAAATAAAAAAAATAAAATTGCCTGACTGAAACAATAAGTGGCTTTCCAAGATTAAAATTCAAACTGGATATGGAGCTGAAAAAATAGGATGACCAAGCTTGACTGAAACATATAAACATCAGTAGAAAAAAGACAAGAAGGCAAATGTACAGGAGGAAAGTGCAAACCCACAGCAGCGCAAGCTTTGAATCTACTATATGTAGCAAACTGAAAATACACAGGCACCCAGCTACACAGTTCAAGAAAAGTTCAACTGACAAGTATATTTTTAAATAAATAATAGAAAAAGAAACCAACACAACTTAGAAGAATATACAAATGAGAATGACAAATCAAACAAACCTTACACAAAAGGATGCAAACACATCATCCTTGGAATTAAATAGATCATACTTAAAAAGAATCATTTAACAATAAATACATTAATAAAATAAGAGAAAATAAACAATCCCAAACAACAATTGTCAGCGTAAATCAGAAACAGGTAGTTAAGGTAGAAGCAAAATCAAAACTGAGTTTACATAGAAAGCCAAATTCTTCTCAGCTGCCTGGTATTTGGAAACAAGAAAATTAATTAGCAGCAATCCAAGTTAACAAATAATGACACAAATCCAAAACAAAAGTTAAATCTATGCAATTCTCAAAAAGCCCAACTCATGCCAGGAGAAGAGAAATCAAAACCTTTTTTGATTTCCCTCTACAACCATATTCTGTTATATTACTACCCCACACTTATAAATTGTCATTGTCAGATTAGCCTATGAAATCGATATTAAGGTCGCCAAAACAGAATGGCCAAAAATTATACAAGACAATAAAACAAAAGCATAAGAATTGCAAAAGAAACTACAAAGTATTAGCAAGAATTAAAGCAACAAAAAAAATATATATCTTCAAAAAATTCTGATGATTCTAGGAGAGAAAAACAAACATGGTGAAACCCTAAATTTAAAACATTAATCAGAAACAGGCAGAGAAATCAGTAACGAATTGAAAAAAGAAACCCTATATTATGAGATTCCAATTTACAAGCACCTACTTTGGCAGGAAATCCTAATTCCAAAAAGACAGGCTCTGCAGAGAACAAGGGATAGAAAAAGTGTTTTTAACACTTGTCAGCAATCTCTCCAAAATAGCAGGTACCTTCGCCATACTGTTATGGCATTTTCTAACTGATATAAAAAACTACCGGGCCTATTATACTTTTACCACTTCAAGAGATAAGGACTGACACTCTACCTCAAATGGTATCACCTCTCCTCAAATGGTTATGGATTCAAACCCTACTATGTGCTTTTGTTGAGGGGACAAGGGGCAACAGAGACTAATGCTTGTGTTGTGACAACAAATCAAACAATATTTAGAAGACTAGTAGTCTTCCATGATATACAAAAATAATTTTCAATGACACGTTATTAGTACATCTTTGCTAATACATGATATGACAGGACACTACATAAAACATAATCCAAGCACTGGATTAAAATAAACTTGACTTCATAGTTGATAGCTTGAAAAAATAAAAATCGCAATTAAACTACCCAAACCCAAGCATGGCCTTTAGCATTGTCCAATATGTAGATTTTAGCCTGCAATAGAGTCATTCATTACATGGAGTCATTCAGACCTAAAATCATAAATGATTACTGACTCATTCTTGCCCAAATGATAAGCATGAAAGAGTTTTCTTAGATATAAGCAATGACCACATGTAATGCTTGCTATACTTTAGCAAGATCAAATTATATTGGCCCATACCATATTGTGATATCTAGCATGGACACCTACCAATACAGTCAAAAAACTTGATTGTTGGAACTAAGCTCAAGATGATTCCTTTAATTTTTAAATGCTAGATTGATGAAAATGAGATGTTCTTACAAAAATTTCAACTGCAAACCAATTTTGTTTGCAAGTCTACGCAATAATCATGTCTTTCCATAGACCATATTTTTCTTTTAAGCATGCCTATTGGGATCAAAGTTAACTAACAGAACTAACCACCAAATCAACCTGACTAGAGCGCGCACACGGGGGGGGTGGTGTGGGGGGGAGGAGGGAGAAGGGAAGTTCCAACACAACGAAGGCCCTTTTCGGTTCTAGGTGTAAAGAGACAACTTAAACGAAAGGGAAAGAACAAAGATAACTAGGAAACAGCAAGAAATACAAATACACGTAATAAATTATGAACAAGAGCTGGAAATATGAGTGATGTACAAAACATGCTTCACCAACCCAAAATAAAGAACAAAAAACCCAAAAGGAAAAACCATTAGCCAACATACTAGAGATCAAATGTCAATATGTTACTTCTCAGGAAAGGGTAGAGGCAGTTATGCCAAGCACAACAGGTAGAATACAAGTGAGATCACCCCAAAATAGAAAAATAGAGAGTACAGCGAACAAAATTGGAAACATCTAAAAAGTCTGAGAAAGATATCAAAGAATCAAAATGAAAAGGGAATCAAAACCCATCTGAACGAAACTTCAAGAAAATTCAACTTGATTTCATTTGTTCTATGGACTTCTCTAAACCTTTAAAAGCCCCCTTGTTTCTCTCCAACCAAATGCATAACATGAGACATTAAGAGGAGGCTCTCCATGCCAGCCCATCACCAAATGCATAGTGCTGCTTGCATGTAAACTACTTGTCCCAAAATTATGATAGAGTATTACTTAATCCTCTCCTTGAAGTAGGGTATGTATCAGCTCCCAGTTTTTGTGGAGAAAAAGATTTAGACCCAATTATTAAACACTTACTCCCCCCCACTCCCCCAATAGTATTCTCATGAACTTAACATTTCAAGGAGATTAACTTCACATTCAAAAGGCAATCACTTTCCCAACCTAACCCCAAACATTTGAAGGATACATCATTAAATAAGGGTACTTAAGGAAAATCATATAGTATATCCCAAAAGAGAAAGGACAAGTAACAAGGGATGGAGTACAAAAAGTCTGCAAAGATTATAGATAGATTCTAAGAAAATCTCTTTAATAAGAAATAGCCCTCTTGCAGAATATACCAGGATCCATAGAAATGTAGGTGCACCATATTGGCCCAGGCAAAAATATAGCAGGACAAACATTTATACTTCACATTTAAAGAATATCTACAGTCCTCTGGACTGAATGAAACACAGTCAAATCTGATAATTCTGCTAAACCAGAAACATCACTTCAAAATCAAATATAAATTACTCAATGAACTCCTGAATGTGCTAAAGCATCTGAAAAGCAAAATACAGTTAGAGCTTTACACTATCTAGTAACAGAACAGAAACCAACACAAGATGTATTAATACGGATGCAACCATCATGAAAGAAACACACAATTCACAAAATGTTCTTTGTCTGTACATAAGCTGGATATAGTTAAAGCAGAAAATAAAAAATGCAAGCAACTTAAGATTAATCAGCAGTGGGAGAGGGGTGGGGGGGATGAAACAACATCCGCAAATAATATTTAAGGAGTCATGGTCATACGAGACCGCCTTGTAATGTGATTGTCAAGAATATGTCAAGAATGGCCCTCCCTACCCTTCTCCCCCCCTCCATCCCTACCACTCAGCCTACACCTATCCCTCCTCTACTTCCCCCTATACCTCAGCCTTTCAACCTGTCACCCCCTCAATTCCCTGGTTTCTTTCCATTACCATTCCCACCACCTTTTGGCTTTTTGCCATACCACCCTTTTTGTCCACCTTTAAATTCTGCACTGTCCACCCCACCTTCCTCTGTCCTGCCTGTGCATCCACCTCCTCTGCCTAGACCAACCAATACCAATACCATTTCACTCACACCTCTTCCAAACAATGTGCCTCTCCCTATCTCTGTTCCTAAACTTTCTCCTCAGGTCAGGGGGGGTAGTATAGGTTCCTTTCGTATTGATTCTAAATCTTTTTCATTCTCTTTTGATGGTGGGAGGGCTGATTCTTATGCTATACACGAAAGTCGTCGGAATTTTAAAAGTTCCGTTTGGCTGAGTCGCAAGGGAATGAAATGGGTCCTCTCTTGCTTTGCTGATATTCGTGATTGGGTACCAGGAAAGGATTTGTTCTACAAACATTTTAGAGAAAACAATAAGTTTTTCGAGTTCCAGGGAAGGTCGAATAAGGCTGGTATTTTTGTGGATATAGCCCCCGGTCCTGACGACGAACCTCTATTCCGAGAGAAAGTCCCATCATAATTTACTGAAGAAAATAGACCCCTCAATTCCCTTAAACCTCTCTGACCAGCTTTAACAGGTGGCCTAATGCAGCCACCATTGGCAACCTCAATACACTCCTGTTCTAATAAACGAAATAAAGCCACACAATGAGCTTCATGTTTAACAATAGGAAAACCCACCATCTTGCAGAAGCTCTTCATCATTGTAGACACCCACTTCGAGTGTTCCACCTTAGATGCATCAAGCTCACTTACCTCATCCACCGTGCTCAACACCAAATCTTCAGCTACCCTAGGGACCCAACAAGACAACGGTGCACACTCTAGTGGACTACAGTTATGCTCCCCAATACCGTCGGCATACACAGCTACTGACGTGTCATACTCGTTTGGGAATCACACTCCTCTTTATCACTTATGCTTAAAAGCTCAGTGAAAACGTCCTCCACCTCCTCCGACCAAGGATCTCCCTCCCTACCAACAAAGTTCAAAGGAGAAAACTGCCCAAAACTGTTCACCGTATGCTTCGGGTCAACCCCAATCTGCCTCCCACGCTCTCGAACTGACTGGGAAATCACCGAGATAGGGGCGCGAGCCTCCAGAACAGAGCTAGAAGGGAGACTCGTCCTCATCGGAGCGTCAGAACCTGCCGCCGGCGCCTCCGCCGTAGCCCCTGGCTCCTGAACTGACTGGGGAGCCGCCGAGATAGGGGCGCTAACCACCGGAACAGGGCTAAACGAGGGTTTCTCCCTCGTCGGAGCTTCCAATCCCTCCATCGGCGCCACCGCCGCTACCCCCGGCTCCGTTGAAGACTCGCCTGACCCACTCAAATCCTGAACACAGACCACCAGATTATGCAACCCATTTGGATCGCAGGTCAGTTCTGCCTCTAAAGGGGTTTTATTTTTAATAGGGAAAGCTAAGGGGGCTTGGGCTTGGGCTTGGGATTTAGTAATCACAGGCCCAACAGCTACAGGCCTCTGTAACTTCACTTTATCTACCCAAGAGACACCACGAATGCCTACATCCGGAGTGGACTTGTGAGAGTCCAATGGTTTAATCCAAGACACCACCCTTTTACCCCCTTCAGATAAAGACACCCTCAGCGCCAATGTGTCAGAAGTCACTTTGAACATGAAATCACGCGTGGGTCTAACAAATTTTTTTATAGAAACTGACACAGCATCAGCTTCGCCCTTGAACACGTTATGTCCCGAATAAGCTCTAGAATTTTCAAAATTCCTCAACTTCCACTGGTTGCCAGTATTGAAAAGTTTCTTCCCATCAAGTCCACCGCCATCCTTCTGGCCACCACCAGCAGCTCCACTGGAAATCCTCCCTTCCACCCCAACAGTATTAGAACCTGCTAGGAAACTATCTAATGCTCTTGAAAACAATTTCCACCCAGCCCGGTTAGAACTCGCAGGTACCATAACACAACCACGTCGAGCTCCACCAAAAACACTG